>NC_052501.1:53028720-53068720 GCF_016617805.1 Bactrocera tryoni
CTACAATTAACGTTCACTGCACCCTCGGTGGTGTCGATTATTGCGTCTATCCGGATTGTTTTATGTAGTTATTTATATTCTGGAGGGTCTGGTCAACTCCTGAGTTGGCTACAGAATCGCAGAATTAGTTTTGGGATTTATAAAAAACTTTTTGATATACGATTTCCGGAGGGAAGAAAAATTTTTGCTGTTTCTCGAACACGGTTCGTATCACAGAATCCTTAATACTTTCTAAGGATCCTACCGACTGCGCCAATTTTATATCACGGTCGCGTTCGAATGTTTTTAAAAAGTTAGTACCGAGTTTAACCCTAAAAAAAATTAAACCAGGTGGTTTGGATATTGGAATCAGACTGAATTTTCACTTTATTAATTATAATCATCAAAGTTACTATTGCAATGAATTATTGCTTACAAATCATAAATACTTATTATACTTATTACATATGTTTTGCAAGAAAGTAAGTGCTTGCTTATACATCATTTTAACTTAAATGCTGATTAAGGGAATAACCTCATAACTTAATAGTTTAAACAGATTCTTGGAAATATTGTTAACAAAGTGATTTTGTTTTGCATTTTTTAAGTTGATTTTTACAATAGCAAAGGAAATGGTATCATGTTACAATTTTACTGATTTCCGGTTGTGCTATTTATTTCATTAAGAAATTCAGCAAATTTATCAGTTTTACTGTTTGTTGCTGGCTTATTTATATATGTATGTAACTCGCGCGATTCCTATTCTCACAATTTTCATCTTCGTTTAACAATAATAACAAAAGTAAAATATCTTCTAGAACAAGATGCACAATCAGATATTTAATTCATAATGAGCACTACTGTCAAGAGCATTTGACATCTTAACAACTTATGAAGAAAAGAGCTTTTTATGTCAGACACAGAATACCAAATGCTTGATAAATTTCAAATTATGACAAATTAGAAATATGTTGAATTTGTCAAGTGCACAGAATAAGGGTGTGCTATATATGCGGAATAGCATTAAGTATGGGCTTCCTTGTAAATTTGGTCTTTTCTAGGGCCTTCCGCCACACAAAGACCCTATACAACAAAATGAGCTTGATTTTGCTGTCGTAAAGCCAGAGGACTACTTTCGGTGAGAGACCTCATATTTTGCCTCCCTTTTCCTTCTCCTAAACACTTCACCGTCTCTGTAGGCTGCATATGCTTTTCAGCCGCGACAGTGGTCGTTACATAACAATTATGTATAATATAGATGCCGAAAATATACATTCCATTACTACAGTTTGAAACAATGTTACAGTTTTTTTTTTTTTTTCCAAAATTTTTTTGTTTTCAACAAAAGGTGCTCCCTTCGAAACCAAGCCCAAAATACAATTAACATTAACGTAGTTTTGGAGGGGTCATAAATTTTATTTCCCAAGTTATTTCATAAAAAACAGTATGTGTGTCCTAAGCGAATTTCCTATTGCCACAAATGGAGTTATACAGAGAACAGAGAAACTCGTTTTACCTTGGAAGTCTTTTCACCTCTTGGGGCGGGTTTTCTCGGAAGGGTTGTCCACATTGACTCAACAGTTTCCTTATTTTGTTTCAAAATAAAAGTGTGGAACTCTTGATAAAAGACAACAGCTAGTTTAGCTTTGTTAGCAAATATATTTAAGAAACCAGGAGGTTTAATATGAGACCACATAATTCTGAATTTCAAATATTTATTGTTGTTAAAACAACATCGTATTCATTTCGAATTTCTTCACTATTTTATTTTACGACAAGGATAGTTAATGGTGTCACACCTTCTTGAAAAATAATGGATCAGATCGGTCACCTCTCGTTTATAGACTATCCAAACTTAAGGCCACAGTTCTCGTACTACCGACTTAATCGGCCGCTATGGCTTTGGTAGGCAATACTAGAATCTCTACTCGTGCTTGTAACTTCGGTTTTTAAGCATTGTATTTCTAATACTCATACAGTTTTGCAAAAACTTCCCAATTCTTCGGTTACTCAATCTCTTGCCAACACTCCAACTCCTCTATTCTAGATATTATATCTGATGGTATTTACCATTTTGTTTGTTTCTGTTTCTGTTGCTTTCTTTGGCTCTTCAATGAGTTCAATATAAATTGATTTTATGAGCCTATTGGCCTACTCTACAAATATCAACCCACTTAAGACCGATTCAAGCTCAGCTAAGGAAGCACGCGCTTTGACAGATTTAATTCGCAAGCGAAGTGTGTGCCGAAGACGTAGAAACCAAAGCGAAAAGTAAACGATTTAAGTGTACTTTAAGCAAATCTAAAATAGCTTGTGTCGTAGTTTTGTGTGTGTATGATTGCGTGCGGTCATAGTGGTGGCCGAGCTGCTTTAGTTGGTGCAAATAAAACTTTTTAATAGAAAAATCTGCACTAACAAGACTTATAGGGTTTTAACTAAGCGCCACATACTTACAGTGACGAGCAATACTGTAACACCTCACAGTGATCCATTCTAAAATGACGTCGAAAACAAAAATAAAGAAGGATTTTAATAATTTAATTTTAGTTTTCAATTAATTGTAGCCTTAGCTTTATTGAAGTAACTAATCATGGTAATTTAATAACAATTCAATATGTTCAAAAGTAATAAAGTAAAAAAAGCTCAATGTTACAGTTTTGCACTCGATGTAATGTTAAAACATAATAACCAAAAAGTTAATATTTGGTCCAAAAACCCTTAGCTTTTTTTAAAGCGTTCAACCGGTTGGGCATACTTTTTGTATATTTCGATACAAAATCGGGGGGTATTGCATTCCAAACTTCTTGAGTCCGCTCCCACAACTCATTTACCCCCTTAGGAGGATTAGGGTACTTCGCCAGCTGCGCCTTGACATGACTCCACAAATTTTCGATTGGATTCATATCCGGTGATTGAGGGGGCCATGTAAGGGTCGAAAATTTTTGACGTTTTATCCAATCTTGTACAAGGCGAGCCGTGTGCTTCGGGTCATTGTCTTGCTGAAAGATAACTTTTTCAGCAGCAAGACCCAAATTTTCGATGACTATCGCCAAATTTTGTTGTAAAATGGTCAGATACTGCTCCTTACGCATGATTCCATTAATGCGTACCAGACGACCTATACCGTTTTTGGTGATACACCCCCAAACAATGATTGAACCGCCACCATGTTTTACAGTTTGGGAAACATGGTTTGGTTTAATCGTGTTTGGGTCCCGTGTATAGTACCAGGAACGCCCATCAGACTAATAACGATTTATTTTTGTTTCATCAGACCATATTACCTTTAAAATAAAAAATAAAGTGAATATTTTTATAATTTAAACATTTTTTGTTTTAAACTTACCATATCCCAATCTTCTTCAGTCCAATGCTCATGTTTTGCAACAAAATCGCGCCGCAGCTGCACATGTCTTTTTGTCAACATCGTTTTTTTTTCTTTTCAGATGCTTTGAGTCCAATTTTTTTTAAGGAACGGCGCGCTGTCCACTCACTTGCTTCGATATTTAGCACTTTAAGCCGCCGCGGGTGTCACCGCATTGTTCGAAGTGACCAATTGGGCGAGATGGCGGCATTGTCGGTCGTTAATTTTTCTGGGCCGACCACCCTTTTTCTTGGATGAGGTTTTAAAATATTTTTGTTTTAACCTGTGCACTGTCTTATGGCTAACTTTACATTCTGTTGCTATTTTACGCACAGATTGCTCCTCCTTTATTAATTTTAAAATTTTCTGCGTATTTTCTGGCTGCATGGTCACGTTTGCTACTTGACAACTCAATTATCACTTAACAACTAAAAAACTCCTGCGTGCTTATCGCAATTGCAAAAAATAACGGTAATAAAAGATCACATGACACGCGTGCATAACTGTAACATTTTAGTTATTCTTAAATTTCGCTGTTCACAGTAATTTATTGTTGTTTTATGTTAGCACTTTTACAGTAGAGGTAAAATATGATGTCCACATACAACATTTCAAACAAAAAAAATTGAGTTTTAACTCTAACTGGTGAAATATACTTAGTTGAAAAAAAAGCGCCTTTAACGTGTTACAGTATTGCTCGTCACTGTACGTCCACAGCTGTACACTAAGTGCGGCACAATGGTCGCTGGTGCTAGGTAAGACTGCAATGTTTATCCTGTCTTTTGCATTGTAATAACTTTGAAGCGAAGTTTGGAAGGTATGCAAATGAAACCGGAGTTGCAAGAGGGATGAGCGAATTGTTTGGATTAATGAGAATTATGTGGAAGGTAAGAAAAAAGAAGCGAAACAAAAGCTTAGTGAAGCCAAAGGAACATATATTTGGAGCCTTAAAGGTCTAAAATAATACTATATATGGTGGACTAACTGGTTACAGATAGTTAAAGAGCATGCAGCCGTTTGATGCTAGTATTCTAGTATTAAATTTAGCAAATGCTGTTAGGTACTTCCATGTTTAATTTAAAATTTGTAAGCTTTTATTTCACAGGTACTCTCAGAAATTCATTGTTCTTATCCAAAAGCTGATCACCAAAATATCCAACGGTAAGGGTCTGTCAGGGTCGAATGAGCTAACCAAACTTCGAGAACCAAGTCAAATTAATGGCTCAAATTATGGTTCTGTGAATTTTTATTTCACAGATACTCCCGGAAATTCTATGTCCGCAGCCCAGAGCTGATAATTTTTTCTAAGAAATTCGCATTCCACAATAAAGAACAATCAGGGTCGAATGACAGTTAAATTGATTGGACAATGACAAATTGACGGTATAAACTGTGGTTCTTGGATTCTTTATTTACTCCAGGATTCTTAATGTCTTAAATCTTAACTTTCAGAGCTCTGAGTACCGAACCAAATATATAAACTTTCGGTGCTTCATTGATGAGATAAAACGCATCTCTGGACTTTCATGAGATACGCAATAATAAAGTATAAATTTTTCCTTATATCAGTCAAACGGATGTGTGTTGTCTATACTCTATTAAACCTTTCTGAGAATTGTCATCAATTTAAGTTGCAACAAAATTTCCATTAATGCTTTTTTGGAACAACTTTTAGACACAGGCTCTTAACTTCGCAAGAGTATTATGACCAGTTGCCACTTTCTTTTAGACTTCACTACCTCATAGGCGCTATATTACAACTAACTTAAAAACAAAAGATTCTAATGTAATCTAATTTTATTTTCGCTGTATTCACCCAATCCCCACGTCCCTAGCTCCTATCCGCCATCACGTGGTGGCTAAAACTTTTTCGAGTTCATCTAAAGCGTACACCCGAGTAATAATCCAAGAATTTATGAAAAATTTTGCCAGCAACTTAATTAAAAATATCTGGCACGTTTCAATGCTAGCACACAAACACATAAACACGCATACATGTTTGCGCTGAGCATCACGCTTCAATGCTTCTATTCCTTGACTTGCTCATTTGTGTAAGGTGCTCGAAATGAATGCTGCAACTTCACTCGTGGCCGCATCTAATAATTTATAAGGCCATAACTGAAACACAGATAAACAACAAAGTTTGCAAGTGCGCTTAATTTGTGCCAACAACAACAATAACAATAGGAATATTTAAGAAATAATACTTGAAAAGGCAATGGATTGTATTTTGTGAGCTTCGCTTCGGCGAATGATTTTATTAAGAGGAGACTGTGAATCTGAAAATTTATATTGGGAATTTGATATAAATATCTGCTAGGTCTATCTCTTCTGTATATTCCTATTGAATGAGTGAAGGTTACTTTTACTAAAAACAGGCGACTTTAGTTTACACCCAAAACTGCTATACTTTGTAGACTGAAGTCTATTTAGACAGCTTCTACTACAAGCTTTTGCATTAAACTCTGCTCTATCCATAAATTTATCATTTATGTCATTCTTATCCGTCTATTTTACATATTTTCTAAATTTTCAGACCGATTGTCACTATAGTATTAAAGGCTAAATTTGTAGTTCTTTTTTTTTGAGAAGGAAACCACCTACGTCCTTTTTTGTGTTGTTGACTTCCCTTTTTTTTGTTTGTTGGGTTTCCTTTTAGAGCCGCTATCCATTTCTCAAAAAAGTAATTAAATTTAGTGGTTCCAAAATTGTGTCAGTAAAGTGGCAATCCGTCTATATTAGGCGGTGCGCCGTCCAGCTCACCTTAAGCCGTCACCTGCCACGGCAACTTAAAAATGACGAGAGGGGAGTGTACTCTGAGAACTGCTAGGATTTTAACAAACGCAGACTTATTATGAGTGCACCAACAATTTCTGCAGAGTGTCACCACTACGTAACGGAATACCTTGAAATATCTTCAACCCATGGGTCAACCAAATTCAAATTAGTCATCCGAATTATAATCCACGAAGGCACAGGTCACCGCGCGAAGGGTAAGCTGCCTTCCACGCGTCCAATGTAAATATGAAATTGTGTTTCGTATGATTATCTATCTTCAACCTTTATTTCTGATTTTTTTTATTTGATTGGCTCGATGTATGTACAAAATGCAGTTTGTTAAGTCCCTTTCAAAGTGCTAGTCGAAGATAAAGTTTCGACCCGTAGTTGAGAACTGATAATCTTTGAACATGGGATCGTCAGGTATTATATCAGGCAAACCTCTTCTTTTATCTCATTTGTGATTTTTAAAGCATAACCTCGGGTTTTATATCCGGGCGTTTTACTATTATTTATATTAACTTTTCTTATTGATATTACAAACAGAGGTTTAAGCGACCTCTATGTCTATTTGGAATTTCTTGCATAACATATTCGTTTTAAACTTCAATAGGCCTCTCTGCTTTGTAACCAAACTTTCATCTTTCTTCCTAAAAAAATTTTGCGCACTCCACTTTGTTCTTCATTTCAGCGATCCAATACTACATATGTCTAATCATGTCATGTAACTCATAATCTCATTAATCTCCGGTACTCCATTGTACCTTTACACACCGAAATTGAATCTAAGAACCTCCCATCAAATTGGCAAGCACTGAAATAACCAGAACTCGTGCGATTGTATAATCGATGTGAACCGGAGTGGAACTTAAAAGGTGCTCAGAACTACTTGCTTTTAGCAATTTGCCAAACTTAGTTTTCTGTCTGGACGCTGTCCAATAAGCCTATACGCGTTACGGCTAAATATGTTTTCGTATGAGTTAGGCCACAGTTGTATGGAAGAATGCAAGATGAATCATCTTGACACTTTTTCCTCTACTGCCAAGCTTTTGCAAATTGAATTATCTCGGATCACTTACCTTCGGTGAACCTAGGAAAGTAGGTGGGTTTGTTATTAACTTCCTTAACATATTTGTTGGCGAGTCATTGTGTAAGCTCAGAGACGTTTTGTTAATTTAAGAGAAGCTTATGACTCATTCCTTGTAGTTTTCGTAATACAAAGGATCAGCGTTCGCAGCTGTTTAAGTGAGACTCTACCACGTTTTGTGGGAAGATCAACCCTACGGCCTAACCCATAAATCAAAAGTACTACCTTGGTAACAGACGCACTCTGCTTTCGCTATCTCTACTTTCAGTGTTTTTCATTTAGAAATGCACTAATATAGTTGAATTTTTAGTTTATTGAAACTCAGGTCTTCTTCCGTTATCTACGAGTATATAGGTAGCCAATGACTGCCACAGTAAATATTGCTTCCTGATTTCCAACGCCTCCAATCTATTTCTTATGAACATAGTGTCCCTATACGAGGGCTGCTATATATATTCTGGCCTAGGGCAACACCAAGTGTTGCCAGGTGCAATCTGACATTTCCATTAGAAAGTTTGACATTTTTTGGCATAACATCACTCAGAATGTTTTGTCATTTAATTGTGAATTGTTTTATTTACAGGGAATTAAAAAATTCATCTCGGCCAAAAAATGGAATTAACTCGTGAACATTTTCGTGCGATCATTTTTCACAACTTACGACGTGGATTATCACGACAAGAGTGCATCGATGAACTAAAATCTTTGTATGGCTATGAAGCATCATCCTATAGCACTGTGAAAAACTGGTACAACGAATTCAACCGTGGCCGGCGCTCGCTCAAAGACGAATTCCGTGAAGGTTGTCCAAAAACAGCCGTTATGCCAGAAAACATCGATGCCGTACGTGAACTGATAATGCAAGACCGTCATGTAACATACCTTCAGATAGAGGCATGTCTATGCATTTCTCCCACCAGCATACATTCGATATTGCATGAACACCTGGCCGTAAAAAAGGTTTGTTCTCGTTGAATCCCGCGCAATTTGACAATCGCTCAAAAGAAGGCTCGTGTGGATTGGTGTAAAGAAATTTGAAAAAATACGATCGCGGTGCTTCAAAAGACGTTTATAAGATCGTAACAGGTGACGAATCATGGATCAATACGTATGAGCCCGAAACAAAACAGCAATCGACAAAAAAAAAATAAAAAAAAATAACCATTTTCGTTGATAAATATGCCTATTTACATTATTAGGCCAGAAATATATATAGCAACCTACGTATTTGAGGTAATATCCGGCGGGGGAAGCAGACGAAGAGAAAGATCTCAACTCAGTTGGAAAGATCAGGTGAAGAAGGATTGGCGCCACGTTGCGAAAAGAAGAAACGACTGGCGCGCTGTTGTTAACTCGACTATAATCGCGTAAGCGCTGTATACGCATTAAGAAAGAAGTACTTCTTTCACTTTACTATAGAATGTGAATATCTTAGAATTTACCGAAATCGATTCTCATTTCTCGAGGCTTGTTTAAAGTTTGGCTTATCTTTATTCCGATATGAAATTAAGTTCGTGCCAATAATAACTTGACTGGCAAACTACGACTCTTTATAATTTGTTGAAACTTTTCTATCCGAAAATCTTCATAATAAGTAATATAATTTTTCCGACTTAACTCTCTAGTAAGACACATAAACCAAACATAAGCTTTTACGAAAAGTTTTATAAATAATTGTAAAAGAATACGACCGAATGATCTAGTATAGCACGCCGCACAGTGGTCGATTTGAAGTATTTAGGTGGCCAAAAGTAAAAATCTTAAATACGTAGTAGGCACAAAATATTGACGTCTACGTATAGTAAACACTTCCGCGAATTACCCCCACCCTTTTTTTCAACAACCATACGTCACCGCTTCCTTGCAGTTAGACGCAATTTGATCATTGACTTGATACGTATTTTTATTTGCGTGCCCAAATTATATCAAATTTCGCAATACGCATGTATGTTTATTTTAAGTTGTGTAGTGAAGTGAAAGTGATTCTCATAGCTCAGGTAAGCTTCTAAAGAATAGTTTTACCTTTTATTTTTAACTTTCGTTATATTTTTCGGTAGTTGAACATGCCCTCTTTTTCACATAAAAAATTTAATTTTTTTAATTTCAGAAGCAATTTTGTTATGGATCAGGTTTCGTCCGGATCATATTTTTTTCTTTATTGAATACGTTACACATTCAGCTTTTCTATAAAAAAAACAAGAGCCGCAGAATCCCGCTTACTCCTTAAAGACAGCAGTTCAAAGTATTTTGTTAAAAAAATTTAAAAAAACATTTTTTTTTTAATTTTATGTTTTTTTTCAGTTATAGAGATAACTAGTTCGTCGGTGGTGAAAATAGTGACCCGTAGATGTATGTTTGAGCAAATGCAACTACAAAATTTGCTAAGTATGGATGAGAAATTGGAGTTTTTAGAAAACCACTTGCTATTGTCTTGCGGAGGCACTGTGGAAAGAAAAAAGAGCCTTAAGCATAAATTTTCCTACATCAAACACGAATTTAAACAGAGATGGCTAAAAGCTCATAAAGTTGAAGAAGTTTTTATGAAAAACAACCAGAAGTGGCTGGAAGGCACTTTTGAAATACCAGTGCATTCGCTTAATCAACCCGGTCGTCCGAGCAAATCATTTTCGGATTCGAGTGAACGAAGCAAGAGAAGAAAAACTGAGGGAATTCGATCAAATGTTGATGATGAAATGATTATACATGCCGCACAAGTCATATTGCAAATGAAGGGAAAAAGAAATGCCTCAAAAGTGCTCAAAGATATACGAAATTCACCAACAAAGGCTAGTAAATATAGAAAAGCCTATTCCAAGACCAATGAAACAATTGCTCCTTTGATCCCGTTCCAATCACTCAAAATGTTCGTAGAAGCTGACCTTACAAGACGACAATATGAAATAATAATCTTTTGTTAAAAGCAAAACAAGAATGCTACCCACCAAAGACGGCATTGCGAGTAACGGCTACCTGCGCAGACAAGACAGGCTTGAATCGATCCTAAAAAGGTGATTCTTTCTATTAAGAGATCGATTTTTGACTAAAGTCAGAGGCGACTTTCCTATCCCTAATCCGAAGGAGCTTCGTTCCTACCTGGTGTCCCACGACACCACATTTCTTTTTATTTATTTATGATTTATGAGAATAAAATGTGTTTATTTATGTTTTTCTTATTTATTTTTTAAAATAAATAAACAATTTTTTAAAATACAGTCTTTCGAAGCCATTAACGTCCAAAAATAGTTTAGGCCGCCTAAATATTCCAAATCGACCACTGTGCGCCGGTAGTGATATCAGCAAACAAACTGGAACCAACTAAAACATCCATCATACATCAAACTCCTGAAGTGTATTAAATGACATAATAAGTCTGTACCAGGTGTAGATGACTAGTAGCTGAGAAGAAATCAAAAAGGAGTTTTTTCAAACTCTGTCGAAAGTTGACAACAAAATTAGATTCGACATCCGGAAAGCCAGAATGAAAATATATGAAGGTGACAAAGCGGCTGATGGAGACAACACGGTAGATGTGATCATCAAAAAAGACATGTACATAACAACTAAGTATCTTAAAATCATATATCCATATACATAAATAAAAATGAATACCAAAAATGTATGTACGCGCATAACTCAATAACGCTTGGACCAATTTGGCCAATTCTTTTTCTTAAATGTTTGTTGAAGTTCAAAGATGGTTTTTACGGCGAGAAAAATTCGAATAATTTCCGGAAAACCCCTAAAAACAGCCCTTTTCTTTTCCCCATACAAACGTTATACATACATACATATGTACATATGTACATATAAAAATGAATGTTTGTTTGTTAGTAACACTAAGAGAACGGTTGAACCAATCTTAATGAAATTTTTAAAGGTTGTTTGTTGTGGATCGGGAAAGGTTTAGAAACAAAATACCTTATACTTTTCATTAGGAGAAGTCGGAAATTGGACAATTCCAAAAAGTAACATTTTCCATACACATTTTTTTCTATTTTTGTTTGTTTTGTTTTTCAATATTTTGATTTGTAAATTATTTGAATCGTTCAATTGCGGTCGCTTGTTTTTTTATTCCGGCTATCCAAAGGAAAAATTATTGAAAATTATTCAGTGAAAACTTTATGTATGTTTGAGACGATGTGATCAATTACAGATTGAAATTTGTTACGAAGCCACGAAGAGGTCGCGCTAATATTGGTCAGCGTTCTTTTTGCCATCAACGCATGGCAGCCCAAGGAAAGGCAAGAAGTACTCCCAAAATGCGATGACATACATACGTGCGGAATTATGGATCGCGGTCAATCAGCTAGCGATCGTAACGATATCACAGCACGACTTTTTAAACAATAGCTGCAATGTTTGATGGTCTTTATCTTGAAGCAACCTATGGTATATACGGATGGTGCTGTTAGATGCTGAATGTATTCTGTTGAGTAGCAAAAAAGAGGTTTGCCGCACGCACACATTCTTCTTTGGATGCGGATGGTGATTACACCAGATCAAATTGATGAAATCATTTCAGCGGAAATTCCTGATTCAGAGATAGAACCAGAATTATACGAAGTGGTGAAAACCAATATGGTTCATGGACCTTGCGAACCTTACAATCCCACTTTGGTTTGTATGTCTGACAATAAATGCACGAAACACTACTCATGTGCTTTTCTTTCGGAAAAGGAAATAGGAAATGATGATTCACCAGACGACAATGGCAGAACATTTAGCATTTAGAGGCGTGAATATCGACGTTAACAACACATCGAAGTTGACAACACATGGGTCGTACCATATTCGCCCCTTTTGTTTAATTCACATTCAAAACTCATGTCAATGTTAAATATTGCAGATTGGTGAAATCGATCAAATACGTTTGCAAGTACGTCACCAAAGAAAGCAACATAGCGGTTATTGGCCTTGAACGATATGAGATCAGCAGTATCAAATGGGTAGATATGTGAACTGCAATAAAGCGCTTTATAGGATGTTTACTTTTGCAATTCATGAAAGTTTTCCGACTCTTGTGCGTCTCGCGGTTCAACTTCATTTAAGTCATCGCGTATTGTGAATGGTACAGTGTGTGCAACTTTTTGAGAAGCATGCCAGCAGTTGAATTTGCTGGAACATGATAATCACTGGAAACAGATGAAGGACAATGCGATAGTACTTCGCATGCCACTGAAGTTCGCATACTTTTCGCGAAGATCATTTCGACATATCAGCCGTCAAATTCGCATTAATTATGGGATACGAAAAAATGACATTGCCGATGACATTTTACATTGTATTCGCTAAGAATTGGAAATGGGCAAATTTCGGTTGATACTTCCAGTGGTTTGATATAAATTTCACCTCCCTTTTGTCAATTCACTTCAACGGAAGATGTACTCATCACGAATGTTTATCCGAACATTGGCCAAATTATCGTAACTGCGATAGCTTGAGTGCACGAGCAATTTTAGCAGACAAAATTACCGATGTTAATGACTTAAACTGGAAGATTCAAAGTCAAATTCTGGGAGGTTTGCGCTCATATTAATCGATCGATCGTCTTGACAAGGAAGACGAAACCGTAAATTATCCAGTGGAATTTCCAAATTCTTTGGAGAGGCTTGGTATGCCCCAGCATCATTTGCGTCTTAAAGTTGCATCTGTCATTATTATATTTCACAATCTTCATGCGTCGAAACTGTGTAATGGAACCCGACTGATTATGACGTAGTTATCGAATACAAGGACAGCCATTTCAGTTCAATTCGTATTCAATTTCCAGGGAAAATTGCCTATGCGTTGACAATCAACAGGACACAAGGAAATCGGGAAATGCTATGTTTTTCACACGGCCAGATATATGTATGTGGCGTGTTGACGAGTTGGAAACCCATCTTCTCGGTATATCTACGCACCAGAACAGAAATCAAAAAATTGTTTATTAAGCTGCGCTACATTAAAAAAAATGTAGAAAAATCGAAAATAAATCATTTTCGACACAATATAATTTCAACTTTTTTTTATTTCAAAACACATAATTTCACGCAGGACAACGGCTGCGGGGTCAGCTAGTATGTATATAAAAACAATATGATAAGCCTCATAAATGAGACGGGCATCGACATCAGTCTCATACAGAAACCATAAATATGGCAAAATCAAGGGGCTTAACATAATGAATTACAATGTTTTCTTAAAAGAAATGGCATTAGATTAAGCGCACTCATTCTTATATTTAAATCACTCATAAAACTAATAAATGCCAACAAAAAAGAAGACATCCTAATATGATGTAACGTAAACACAAGACATACTTTATGGGGAAGCTTCATTAGATGTTCTAAACAGAAATTTAAGTATAAATAATTTCAGATCGGAAGCAAATATTGGACCTAACGTTATCAACGCTTTTCGTCGATGACTCCAGGTTGTTCGAGGAGCCTTCTATAAATCAGTCCTGGATACTTTTCAGCATTTGCGAGAAATCTGGTACTGCCATTGAATATCGGAAACCTAAAAGATTAGCATGGTCATTGATTCATGGCGGCGTAGACGACGACATGGTTTCCAGATGGTGTATCCATATGCATATAAGCAGAATGGTTACAGTATCCAGTGACACGAACAATTATAAGTGGTAGCGCAAAACGAAATACTATTTCAACTCAACGGAGGAAGAGTGATAGCAGTATAATATGCAGACGATATAGCGTTGATGGTATCGGGGACGCTTCCTTAAAAAATCCGTGAAATTCTGGAAAGAGACTTATCAATTTCATCTTTCTTCTGCCCTCCACAAGAAAATATGTAAGGGTCGCGATCTATACCAAACTGAACTGGAAAATGAACATTGAAAAACAAATTTAAAAAAAATTATATGGTATACTACTACTGGCAAAAATAGTAAGATTTTGTTCATAATTTTTATATACTTAATTTAATCTTCAAAATCACTCAATCAATCAAAATTCAAAAAAGTAATTCTTCTTGACTCTAATACATTTATGCCAACGTTTGCTGTTTAAGATAGTTTCCGGAATAGCCTACAGTGCTCGTATCCTTCTTCCGGTTACTTCGGAGCGGACGTTTCAAGTTTGTCACACGGAGCTAAATCAGCCGCATTCAAAGCACGATATTCGCTGAAAATTTGGCGAAAACCTAACGAAGAATTAACGCAGTATGCGACGGCGCATTATCGTGGGGCAAAAAGCAATAGTTGTTGTTGCATAATTCGGGTATTTTTTGGAAAAGTTTCGCGCAAACGACGCATAACAATCAAATAGTATGTCTTGCTGACAGTTTGGCCGGTGGGAAGAAATTCGGAGTGCACAACACCTCGATAAGCGAAAAAAACTTGATTTTTACCTAGTTTGACTTCGGCTCAACTTTGTAATAATAAAATGTATGTTTAGTGGCATCCTGGTCTTAGCTGCCGAGAAGATTTTTGTCAAATCCATTTGGCACTCAACTTGTTAAAGACTTCAGGCTTTTGTATTTTCGTTTCTAAAATCTTTAGCTCATGAACCTGTAGATTACGGGTCGAGTTCCAAGTAAGCACTGTTAAGGGCTCAGCAAGCCGTCTCAGGTTGGTTGGCGCTGCCTTGCACTTGGTAGTGTCATGGCTGGCCCTTATACATAAAGTCTACGCTGTGTGAACCTTCCTTGACGCCTTCAACATCATACGATCGGATGCGATTATTCCAGCTCTTAACTAGTCAGAGCTCGAAAATAATCTCAAGTATATAATCTATAGTCTCCATATCGACAGAACGATTGTGACGAAGTGAGAGCTTCCCGTCGGGAAGTAAGTATGTAGAGTCACCACGCTAGATTGCTTTTTTCCTTTTGCTCTTGATCCTAGTAGAGAAGTATCGTTTGAGGGACGAAGCAGATGAAGGGTTTTTTCATAAGTACCGTTTACGATCCCAATCAAGGTACCTAAATGTGGTAACCAAGTGAGCAGAAGTAAATAGTCTTGAATCGAAATAAAATTGAGCTAGTAAATAATACTAGGAAATACAAAATCTCGGATGTTCTTCTCTCCTCGTTACCAGGCAGGAAGGCATTGTAATTGTCTGGCGGAGCGAGCTCGGAAAAATCGAGCACCTAGAGCAACTTGAAACAGTGTCTCTCATCGGCCTCTGTGGTACACTAAGGACAGCATCAACAATGGCACTTTCAGTCATTTATAACTTACTCCTTTCGGGACAGCTGCAGGTGCTTGGCTGCGAAGGCAGACTGGTCAAGGAGTATATGATCTCATTAACTACAGTCTTAAGCTTCTTCCATAGTAGACTTGTATGGGTGCCGAGTCTCAGCAGAATCGCCGAAAACTACAATACCGCTGAGGCTGCTATGGAAGGCTCAGTAGACATACTTTGGCGAATCTAGCGAAGAGGTAGGGACTGATATTAATTGCCTTAATAAATTTGTGGTAAGCTTAAAACGCTGCATCGATTTATGAGAATCTGATGATTCACTTTTTGCACTTTATGGGTAACACCTACGACGTAACTTAACCCAACTACAGGCAAATGAAGACTTTGCGGACTCAGTTACTCACTACCCCTTTTTCCAGCAGATGGCATCAAAGAGTTGCAAATAACAAGAAGATCGTTGAAACGACCAAATGAATACCTAATTATATAGTATAAATGTATGTATGTATGTTGCCAATGACAGCTGCGGTTAAAGAGAATGTTTTTTCTCAACAACTTTTCAGCAATGAGTGTGTCTGGCGGTATTGTTGTTAAAATAACGATTCAACGGCAAATAAATCATTATTTACTCATTTACTTATGAATCTGCTTGTGTTTACACTTGAAAGGAATGTTACAGGCTTCATTAATATAAAATAAATGTATTTGTTATGTGATGTGAATGGTATATTATACATCTAAAAAAGGGTGGTTCATATGAATGAAGTGTGCTGAAATTGAATTTTTTTAAATATAATTTTCTTTATAATCTTGACTAACTTCTCAAGTGTCGCTTTAAGAAGCAGTAGAGTGTACATCTAATTTAAGAATACATACCATAGTTTGCTCTTTGGGTATGTGTATTCTTTATACGGAAAACTAGATAAAAAGGCTACCACACCACACCTTCCTCTAGTTATTTAGAAAGGGTGATCCATTTCGAGGTCTCCTACTGTTCTAAAGAAAGAACACAGAAACTTCAAATGGGGAATGTTTATTATCATTCAAAGCAACATTTCTTGGCATTTATTTTTTGAAGATTATCTTTTTCAAAAGTTGGTCCATCCGTTGAGTACAATTTTCTTCGACGTCTGGGTCGAGCATTTCGACTGTTATCTGGCGAATGACACGCGCGATATTTTTCTCCAAGGGCCTTACAAATACCCACAGGGAAACATTAAGAAAAAAATGGGTCTCATCGCTAAACGAAATTTGGCTCTAAAGCCGCGGATCTTCTTGAAACTTTTAGCCGATAGAGCGTGAGTCTGAGTAGCGCCGAATAGATCTTCATGTATTCTCTCAGCTACGGCTTCTATATTTTCTTCACTGCGTGAAATGTTATCCAACAATGAGTGCTAGGCCTTAAGAAAGGTAATGGCCTTCCGGAGCGTGGCGCATCTTCGACCACTTCTACACCAGAACGAAAACGTTAAAACCATCGTTGTGCGGTGGAAATGGAAAGGTTGCGTAGATTCATATTGAGCAAGGGGTTGCGTAGATTCATATTGAGCAAGGTTGCGCAACCTGAATCTATCGCAACCTTTTCCGAACTCGTATAAGAAGTATAACTTCAGAAAGTTGTTCCAGAAAAGTTTTTATCTGGTAACCGCAAACGCCCCAGTTTTGATTGATTGGGCGTATTTTGTACCTTCTCTTTCGTTTTTTTGTTTTTATACTGTTTATATAAACTATATAAAGAGTACAATTCGCACAATTCTAAAAACATTTGATCACTATTGTCCACTTCCAGGTTGCTGCTGACACAATTTTTAGAATTATATGAAATGCCAAACAAATGAAATGTAAACAAAAGAGAACAGCTGATTTCTGCGTTTTTACCACGTTTTTCACTGTGCACACATTTTGCCGATAAGGAAGGAAAAGGAAGGAAGGGAGTAGCGTTTTTGACTGGCTAGCCTTTAAGACATCAACTAAATCGCAGAGAGTGCGACACGTGTAGTGGCAACCTGTGGGAAGCGCAGTGGCAAACGTAGGCTTAAAATAATCACAAATAATGAAATAATTTCCTTATTTTTTAATGTGAAATAACTTCAATTTTTGTAGAATCAATTCGTTATAATCAATAATGTTTCTTTAATTTTATCTTAATGCGAGTTGATGAACAATATTTTTAGAAGCAAAATGATAAAAGAGTCAATATATAATATGTCGTGGCTTTCGTAGGTTAATTCAAAAAACTCAACAAAATATTTGATTGCTTCGTCAGGATCGGTAACAATGTCGTTCGATTTGAACAATTTCTCATTGCCGGGCAATGACCGTTGCATTTGAAAAGGTGAATATCGTTATTTTTTGGAGCTAAAATAGCTCATTCACACGTGATTATTATAAATCAAAAACAAATATATCAATCATTAAAGTCTTTTCGCATTGCCAAATTAATTTAGTATATTAAGATTAAAATTGAGAGACCACTTTTTGCCTTCCGCACAGCTAGCTACTCGACTAAAGATAAGCCGATAATTGATCCAATAACTAATGTGCGTAAAAGGCTATTAGGGCGATTTAATCAACACATGTGAACATTGTATAGAAATTTTTAATTACTTTTATTTTATAACTTTGTACTTGCAACTCAAAGTCCTTTTCTTCGCGGAGTGTCACTTATGCTAGAAATAATGTATAACTTTTAACGTTTGGGGGGTGGATCCGCGCCTGATTCTGAACAAGGTGCTTTTGCTTGATAGCGAGGCTGCGGTGCAGGTATAAACCATTTCTAAAAAAATTTACTTAACATAACTTTAAAAATATATGTTAACCGATGCAAATTATTTCTTTACTCCTTTTTTCAATTTGTACAATTTGGTAACAAAATGTTTTGTTTCACCTCAGCCTCAACCTCATTTTATTACATTTTAGGGTTCTGTTGAGCTTAATTTTTGTGTAATCGCCACATCTAATTCGTATTTCCAGTGCCCGTCATATTGAAATTTGTGTAAATTATTTCATTATCCGCGCGTTTATCACAAATGTAACGGGAAATCCATATGAAGTGTCAAATCTGTACGAACTGGATGTCAAAAAATGTAAACAAAGAGGGACATGTTTCACCTGGTATTGTACATTTTGCTCGAACTTTTCAGAATTTACTCACCCTTATCAGTGTGTTGCAGTTTAACTAAATTTTAAATAAAATTTTCTGTTATAACTAAGTAATGAATTTTTTTTTTTGAATTTACGCTCGTATGTCAGTTAAAAATTAACATTTACTGAATTGTTTTTACAAAACATCCTCATTGGATTCCCTTCAATGTGGTTCAGGCCATTTTTCATTTCATGCAACGGTTTAGTCAGCTATAGCGATCAGACAAAAACCCAACTTATTTTTATATATAAGATATACTATATAGAACTCATTCACTGACCGACATATCCTCCATAAGGCTGGTTAGAAAAACGAAAATCATATGGGAACTCGATTTTTTTTTTGCATGGCCACCACGGGCACGCTTGCAGAAGCCCAGACGCTGAACCCAATTTTCGACGGTTTTCAAGCATAAATCGGCCGATACTGCTACTATTTCACTTTCGATATCCTCAATCGTCGATTTCTCAATCGTCGCTGACTTGTTGCCATTAACCATAGCGTTGACGTAGCCCCACAAGAAATAGTCTAACGGCATCAAAACGCACGACCACGGCGACCAATTGACTGGACCATTTCGTGACATAACACGTTCACCAAACTTGGTTTTCAATAACTCGATTGTGACATTTGCTGTGTGACTTGTGACGCCGTCCTGTTCGAACCACATATTGTCCAAGTACATATCATCCAATTCAGGCCAAAAATATTCGGTTATCATTGAGTGGTAGCGATTCCCATTCACAGTAAAATCCTGGTCCTGATCATCACGGAAGAAGTACGACCCAATGACGCCGCCGGCCCATAAACCGCACCAAACCGTAATTTTTTCGGGATGCAATGGATACTCATGGAGTACGTTCGAATGTACTTTCACAGGAATAAATAATTTCACTGATATCGCACACAGTTTTTGTTTTATGTCTTGCTCTTATGGAAAAACCCGCTCTTAAAGTTAAGGCAATTGACTCCGGACTAAATTTTAATAATTTCGACTCGTTGTTGGATCGTATGTATATATTTCCATGATGAAATTGCAAACCTTATTGAAGAGAAATGTCGAAAGAGCGGGAAAAAATATGATGTGGTTTGCTGTCCTCATTGGTTTACTTTTGTAGCGTAGCTATTGAAAAACTCCTTATAATCACAAAACATGTGGAGCAAATTCCATCCGGATGTTCGAAAATCCTGGTAATAGTTATATGAGGCCTAGGTTTACGCCCAATTGTATCTAATTTCGGCACAAGGATATACTGTTATGAGAAAAACATGTTCTGCAATTTTCATTGAGATGACTTAAATATTGGCCGATATATCCAGCATAAAGTCACGTGGGATTTCGTAAATCTTTATATTAGGTATATGGGGGCTCAAGGTAGTATTGACCCGATTCAACCCATTTTTGATACTGAGTATTACTATTGTCAGAGAAGAATTCTATCTGAATTTGACTACTGTGGTCCACATATTCGGTACCTAGGGGCATGGACAGTTTTGGTTTAATTTGAACAAGTTTTGATCATAACAAAGGTGTTAAGGGAATTATTACTGGTTTAAAGGAATTATTACTGAAAAATTTTATTTTGTTATATTAATTACTTCTTGATTTTTTTACTGAAAAGTGAAAGAATCAAATAGAATTTAAAATTGTGTTATATGGGAAGTAGGCGTGGTTGTAATCCGATTTCACTTATTTTCACACTGTCAGATAGGAATGTGAAACGAATGCCATCTAGTAAGTTTAGTCCAAATCAGTCGATCGGTTCTTGAGATAAGTGATTTCACCAAAAGTGAGCCGTGCCACGTATATCGTCCAATTTTCACACCGGTAAAATACAACAAGTAAAATAGGGACTAAGTTCAAAGAAAACCGAAACCGGCGAAAAATGTAGAAAATATATAAATATTAACCTTAACCTTATAATATATAAAGTAAATTGTTAATATATAAAGTAAATTACAAATTTCACTGGCGCACGGTGTTACTAGTCAAACATATGTTATAAACCTAGTCGTTTCATTTCAATATCCTGTCGGGTATTAGTTTGGAAATCGCCATCCGTTTGACGTGGTTCTCGAATTTCTTGATCGACAAATATTAACTTCACTTTCTTTTCGTGCAATAAAATATTGTGCGAAATGTAGCAGAAGCCAAACACAGCAAAATTTGTGACTTTCTCTGCTTAGAATTCGCATTCTCTTTTAGACTTCCAAATTTCTCTTTTAACAATCCAAAACAATTTCCAATACGTATGCGATACTTACTATGGCGCATGGTCCAATTGATTCAAGATGCTATATCTATATCTATATGTTGTTATTAATGTTTTCACTAAATCTTGAAAAATATTTCGACTCTTCAAGAAACAGTGCAAGGTTTTACAAACTTTAGTGTTTGGTCACAAACGACTTGACGATTTTTAGCAAAATACGTAGTGTGGTTATGGACAAGCGCATCTGCAAGAGTAATCTCTGTTCCATCCACGTAGCCAACACAATATGGAAGTTCACACAAATCAATTGACTATTTCGTTCGCTCTCTACAATTTCGTTGTTGTAAAGTGTCAATTTTATAAGATAGTGACTTTTTCTTAATAATTAAACTTATAATCAATCAGTGTAAGCTAAAATATAGTGAATTTTGTGTAATTTTAAAAAATATTTTGCATTGTGAATCTACCATGGCCTCCGATCCTGGAGGTGGTGACCAAAACTACTTTGCAGTCTTGGGAGCGGAGCCATCACCCAAACGGAAAATCGCAAACCTCAATAATCCACATGATTTCCCACATTTAAAGAAAAACAACAAATGACATTGCAAAAGCTTTCGACCGAGTTGGTCTCCATACTATCATAGCACAACTAACCACTTGGAAACTCGGTCCAAAAATAATTAACTATATACGGCACTACCTTCACAAACGAAAAATTCGTGTAAAAGTTAATGGTGTTATAAGTGAGCAATGTCCAATTGAAAACGGTATTCCACAAGGCTCTCCTTTGTCCTTGTCTTATAGCCTTCGATCATTTAACCATGGTCGAGACCAACGGTCTGATACATATAGTCGAGAATAATGGTGCTTGGCTAGGCCTAGGCTAGTTTACATACATTTGTATGGAAATACGTGTTGTATTTACGCTCATATATGTACAATATAGATACATTTTTGAAATTTCTTACCTCTCGATTTGGTTGAAATCAAATTGACTGCCTTGTTCACGCTTGGCGTGGCAATAGCGTTCCCAAAGAATGTAACATTTTGAGAAAAATTACATTTTTTCTTAACCTTTTAAAACGCTCTAGCGGCTAAAGTATTTGACCTAGGTGGGTCAAATAAATTGCACCGGTTAGGTAATTTAAAGGGCTTTTTCCCCCAAGGCCCCACCGGGGGCGTGGCAATAGGCGAAAATGGGTTTTCACCATGTCCCCCCTTTTGTTTTACTACAGTTGGGGGTATGGGGCCATTTTGCGAGTTAGTTGATCCCTCAGGCTTTCAGGAAAGCCCTCAACCTCCCCTCTATCCCTACCAGGGGCGTGGCAATAGCGTTCACAAAAAATGTAACATTTTGAGAAAAATTACATTTTTCTTAACCTTTAAAACGCTCTAGCGGCTAAAGTATTTGACCTAGATAAACATACAAACCAATTTGGACATGTAACGAACATGAAAACAGATAAATCAACCGTGCGAAATGACAGAAACATACCAAAGTTCATATATTTTCATGCAAAATATATGGGGTCTAGCCAAGCATCATTGGTGCACTAAGGTGTAATATTATAATACCCTTTTTTCGTCCTTTTCGATACGATATCCTTGAATTTTTTTCTGAATTCTATAGACAATAAAATTCTAGGAAGCTACCTGGAAGCGCTCTGTTTGGCTTAGTGTTCTGGACATAAATGCTATTGGATATGTGCTACAGTATAATTTAACCTTGTCCTAGCACTGTTCCAATGGCACATTTCATCAAATCAGATCCCTTTGAGAAATCAGGTTGATATAAATCTATTTGTTCCTTCAAAATATTTTTTTATGATTTCAATTGCTTTAATAGCTTCTTCATCTAATTTTATTTGTACGTTAGAACTTTTAGTTTTTGATATGTTCCCATTTTCTCCTCTTAAATAGATGGTCAAAGGTAAACATATTTGTGCGAAATTTTTAATAATTTTTCTATATTGTGGTGTTAAGTCCAAGAAAGATCGTACAGGGTTTGTCCGGAAAGTAATAGAACTGAGTCGATTTAAAAAAATTTATTGAATCAATCGATACAATTCTTTAAATACTTTCTAAATAGGTTCCTTCTGCGTCGATACACCGCTGCCAGCGTCATAATCAGTCGGGTTCCATTACACAGTTTCGGCGCATGAAAGATTGTGAAACATAATAATGACAGATCCAACTTTGAGACGCAAATGATGCTGGGGCATACCAAGGCTCTCCAAAGAATTTGGAAATTCCCCTGGATAATTTCGATCGATCGATTTATATGAGCGCAAACTTCCCGAAATTTTGCTTTGAATCTTCCAGTTTAAGTCATTAACATCGGTATTTTTGGCAACTAAAATTGCGCACGCAATCAAGCAATGGCAGTTACGATAATTTTGCCAATGTGCGGATAAACATTCGTGATGAGTTCATCTTCCGTTGAAGTGAATTGACAAAAGGGATGTGAAATTGATATCAAACCACCGGAAGTATCAACAGAATTTGTACCATGTCCAATGTTTAGCGAATTCAATGTAAAATGTCATCGGCAATGTCATTTTTTCGTATCCCATAATTAATGCGAATTTGAAGGCTGATATGTCGAAATGATCTTCGCGAAAACTATGCGAACTTCAGTGGCATGCAAAGTTACTATTGCATTGTCCTTCGCCTGTTTCCAGTGATTAGCATGTTCCAGCAAACGCAACTGCTGGCATGCTTCTCAAAAAGTTGCACACACTGTACCATTCACAATACGCAATGACTTAAATGAAGTTGAACCGCGGGACGCACAACAGTAGGAAAACTTTCATGAATTGCAAAAGTAAACATCCTACAAAGCGCTTTATTGCGGTTCACATATCGACCCATTTGATACTTCTGATCTCATATTGTTCAGGGCCAATAACCGCTATGTTTCTTTCTTTGGTGACGTACTTGCAAACGTATTTGATCGATTTCACCAATCTACAATATTCAACATTGACATGAGTTTTGAATGTGAATTAGACAAAAGTGGCGAATATGGTACGATCCATATGTTTTCAACTTCGATGTGTTATTCACGCCTCTAAATGCTAAATGTTCTGCCTTTTTCGTCTGGTGAGCTACGCCGATACAGTGAATATCACATAAGCACATGAGTAGTGTTTCGTGCATTTATTGTCAGACATACAAGCCAAAGTAAGGTTCCCAAAGTCCATGAACCATATTGGTTTTCACCATTTCGTATAATTCTGGATCTATCTCAGAATCAGGAACTTCCGCTGAAATGATTTCATCAATTTGATCTGGTGTAATCACCATCCGCATCCAAAGAAGAATGTGCGCGTGCGGCAACACGTAAAAGAATACATTCAGCATCTAACTTCGTGGCTTCGTAACAAATTTCAATCAGTAATTGATCACTTCGTCTGAAACACACATAAAGTTTTCACTGAATAATTTTCAATAATTTTTCCTTTGGATACCCGGAATAAAAAAGCAAGCGACCGCAATTGAACGATTCAAATAATTTACAAATCAAAATATTGAAAAACAAAACAAACAAAAATAGAAAAAAAATGTGTATGGAAAATGTTACTTTTTGGAATTGTCCAATTTTCCGACTTCTCCTCATGAAAAGTATAAGGTATTTGTTTCTTAACCTTTCCCGATCCACAACAAACAACCTTTAAAAATTTCATCAACCGTTCTCTTAGTGTTACTAACAAACAAACATTCATTTTTATATATGTACATATGTATGTATGTATGTATGTATGTAACGTTTGTATGGGGAAAAGAAAAAGGCTGTTTTTAGGGGTTTTCCGGAAATTATTCGAATTTTTCTCGCCGTAAAAACCATCTTTGAACTTCAACGAACATTTAAGAAAGAGAATTGGCCAAATTGGTCCAGGCGTTATTGAGTTATGAGCGTACATACATTTTGGCGATTCATTTTTATTTATATAGACTAAAATGAGAAAGTTGAGTGCTGAATGTTTTGAATCTGAACGAAAATTAAAACGGAGACTTGCTCAAGTTGAGCCAAATTTCTCACAGCTGGAGCTGGTGGTGAAAGAATTATACCATGGTTATTGTAAAATTGGTTCTCATACATAAGAAGTTTTCGAACAAGAAAATCATTGCTGCCTTATATTAAACTCAAATAGTACAATAGCCTTATATGAAACTTCCAATAGTATTATCGAATACTATGAAGGGAGTTAAGAAAAGATACCTTACCTTAAGGTAAGAAGATCTTCATTCCACAATAAAATCAATTAAGATTAAATGCGTGTTTTTGTCAGGGAGACGACATGCTTCACTCGTAGGAGATAATCGCTGTGAAAACTAGGTAAACGGGAAGCAGAAAAAAAATCAAATAGTGCAACTACTCCATCAGAAAATCACTCTCTGACATTTAGTGAGGTAAAAGACACCAAATGATTCATCGGAGCAAGCGCCTCGAAAGAGTGGATGCTGTCCGTAGAGGTTGTTCCCAACTGTTGCAGGAACACTGGCAGCACTAAATTGTTGCACGAGCAACAAACACCGCAGTGGCAACTATTAAAGTCAGTAAAGAAGTCCATGGAGTCAATGTCTGTGATACGACAGTACGCAGATGCCTGAAAAATAACAGACCCAAGCCTAGAACAAACGTAAAAAATCGTTCATAAGTGATAAGCACCGTAAGGCTCGATCAGAGTTCGCCAAACAACACAAACAATTTCCCATTGATGATGTGAAGAAAGTTACTTGCTCCGATGAACCCAAACTTGATCGAATAGAATCCGACATGCATGAATTTAAACCTATAAATTTTTGTCCGACCACCCCATGCTCGGCAAGACTGGATATTACACTTGAAAAGACAAAATCATGGAGTGAATTTTGATATTTAAGAAATTATTTTGTAAATCGTTTAAGAATTTGAACTAATGAAATTGAAGCTGGTGTCCCAAAGTATGCCACTAATCCTCGCATTTTAATTGAAGAGCAGTGTAACAAATTCAAAGCAATAACTCAGCTCAACCAACAAGTTACTTACCCTCAACCACATATTAGATTTAGCGAACTACAAAAGCTCAGTCAATCGATGCACAGTGCGATGGTCCTTTGAGTGACTAAGCAAGTGTGAGTACGGCAGCGTAGCTGCAAGGGTTTCACAAGATGAAATGTTATGTGAACATATACATACTTATTATATTTATAAACATACATTTCCCGTTTCTTTCTCATGCGCGCCACGCAGCTTATCGAAAGTGGATAAAGTTTATTATTTTTTGAGGTTATAAATAAGTTGTTAGCGCCCTTTATGCCACTGACATACGGAGACAGGCAGTTACTATTTAACAGCTTTAGATATTAAAAGAAAAAAAGAGAAGGAAACAAAAACAAGCAACCACAGAGACGTTCAAAATGGCTCACACACACTCCACACTCATAACTGAGCGCAGAAGGAATTGCTATTTAGGAAGTGTGTCAGGTTTAGGTCAAGTAAAGGAGAAACACAGCCACGCATACTTCGTGGTGTGAAAGCTTAAATATATGTACGAATATATATAGTTACATGAGCGGCTTTTATTTAAGGGTTTATGTGCACAGAAAAAACGAACATTTGATATAGGAAAGATTATTGCACAAACTACCGATTTATATGACACAGTCCGTTCGTCCATCCTTTCCACCACAGCTGGACGTAAATAAACATAGAAAACTCTTCAGATTATTTATCAAATATTTGCAGATTTACTTTATTTAACTGCTATTTTCATTTGACAGCTTTGATGTAGGTTTCAATTTAGAATTTTCTGGTTTTTAGTTTTTGCATGCCTTTACCTATGGTATTGTTTTGCCTTGCGAGCTCATTTGAATGTCAAATCTCGCCAGCTTAGCAACTTGATAGATATTTTGAACGCAACCTCGTTAGATTGTCTAGTACATTGTTATTGTCTTAGTAGAAAATTATTTGTTGCTGTTGTTTATTCAGTGGAAGTTTGTTTAAATATATTTCTGACTGCAAATTTTTTTGGCTACAAGAGTGTGAAAGGAAGATAATTTATATAATATAATTATATATAATTTAGAGATTTGCATATGCCTTGATTTTAGTTTTTCAAAGATTTATGTTTGATTTCTCATATTTAAATATTTTAAGGAAAAAGCTAAGCTATATGGCGGTGGTTAAAGACAACATCAGAAATGGAAGGAGGTCCGAAGATACAAATATATATCTTGTATATAAAAACGCTGAAGTAGATCAAGAATAACATTCATGAGTATTTATAATCCTTATCTAGTCTGTTATTGATACTCAACTTTATGTTCCTCATATTAATGCGATAATTTACTCAAACAGTAATATTCGGAGCCTTAAAAGAGAAAAACTATTCAGTTACAGTAATAACCAGCGACATAAACAGCATTAACTCCATGAATTACATCGGAGTGAATCGTGGCTATGTATTAACAAATATTACTAACATAGCAGCAAACACTCCATTTGGGAACGGGCAGGATCATAACAGCTCAAACTGCTGATGGAATAGCTATTTCCATTTGATCAATATACGGTTATAGAAATTTAAAGATAGTTAAAATCATGAAGACTGTAATTAACAGGAAAAAAAATGTTTTCCATTTCCTTAATTTCGATGATATGACAAGAAATCGTACACCCTTTCCGCTGAATTGCCATTGCTTAGCTCAAAAATAGATCAGAAGCAAGCAACCATATTCAGGAGTAATGGGTTTATAATATTTTCACGATAAAAAGTTGTCATACCTGAACAAAGTATATTGCGTTTGAAGCGATGTTTGTAACTCCCCGAAAATGTATGTGTACATATACTTGTATATAAGTGGTTAGCATTATGAGCTGAGTTGATTTCGTCATGTGCATCTGTGTGTCCATCTGTCTGTCTCCATATACGCTAACTATACCCTTCAATTTTTGAGATATCTATTGAGATGAAATATTCCAAACGTTTTTCTTCCAAAGAGCTCTTTATTTGTCGGAACCACCAATATAAATTCACTATAGTATATATGTAGCTTCCATAGAAATGGATTAATCAAACTTAAGTCTTTGGAAGGAAAACTTTTTTATTTGAAGAGGTAGCTTCACAAAATTTGGCTCAGAAAAGAAGAAACTGCTTAGTTCGCTTTACTACAGTTCATAGTTGTTAAACTAACCGACCTTTCATTATCAGGATAAATATCTTTAATACCCTTTTATAGTGTGCTATAAGGAAAGCACCTCTGGAGTATATTACTGCTTTCACATATCTGAAGTTAACGATTCTGTACCTACCACAATCTTGGTTAACTCTTTCTCTTATCCTTTTATAGTGAGATGGAAAAGAAGGGGTATTTGGATTTGGATTTGTATAGAATTCACCAGTCATATATGTATGTATTCATTTATATTTGTTGAAGAATAAAATATTGATTCTAAAAATTCTCTGAAAGTGTTGGAGTTTTGGTGGCCGTGACTTTCTATATTTCTCATTATTTAAACTAAATTTGATTGGAAAACCTGATATATATCGAACATCGTTACTGCTAACTTCCAAAGTTTCAATGAGAACTATTATTTTGACAACCTTCTCCTACTCTCTTTAAGTACAAAATTAATAAATCGCATGCTCTGTATACTTTCAAATTGCTTATGTAGGCCACAAAAACTCCAATAACCTATTTTTCGTGCCTGTTTGCTGCTTCACTGTTAACTTTACCGCAGCTCAGCGATTGCGATTGATATTCTTAAGTAGTACTTTAATGGCTTATTATTCATTTCTTTTGCATGCCTTTTAACAGCTCTTATTACGTTTTAATACTCTCTTTTACTGCCGTTTCTTAGTGTTTTTATTACTTCTATTTTAAATTTTTTTGCAGCTGTTTTAACTTTTTTGCATTGACATTGCTTTGAACTCCAATACACTATAATGTTTGTGTCTATGTGTTTGCGAGTATACACCAAAGTTCGTGTTGTGTTTCGATTTCTTGCCTTGCTCACATTCTATGCACCATTTGTTTGTGTAAAATATTTCATGCAATCGAATGCATTTACAAAAGGTTGCGTATACGCCCTGTATGCTGATATCAATTGTTTGTTTGTTTATTTTGCTACGCTTTGCCTTACCTTGCCTATCTTCCGCTGCTGCTCCGTTTCGTTACTTGCGCTACCTTTTCCGTGTGAAAAGTCAAAAGTTTTAGTTTTCACTCAAATTTTATAAAGTGAGCTCAATGCGCACAACTACTTTACTGCAGCACATATACACATGCATACTCAAGAATAAACAACTTGTCGGCAAATTTCCTTTTGCATAAATTTTATAGTATTTCGTTCGTTAAATGAATATTTCATTGGAATAATCATGACCTGAAAAACCATGACAAACATGAATCAGGCTCACTGTGAGTGATATGGATTGGGTTTGTATGCATGTAGCAATGTGTGCGCAGCTTCAAAGGTTGTATAATTAAGAGAAATAATAACAAGTGTGTAGAAGCAGAGGGAGGGTGACCACACTTCGATTGCAGGAAAACGAGGTTAATGCAAAAACAAGAAAAAACGTTAACTTCGGTTGCACCGAAGCTAAATACCCTTCACAGGTGCATTTCTGTTAGTAACCATGTGTTCAGTTTGTATGGAAGCTATATGCTATAGTCAACCGATCTGATCAATTTCTTCGGAGATTACATTGTTGCTTTAGGAAATAATATATACCAAATTTCGTGAATATATATCTTGTCAAATGTGAAAGTTGTCCATACAAGAACTTGATTCCGATCGTTCAGTTTGTATGGCAGCTATATGCTATAGTCAACCGATCTGAACATTTTCTTCGCAGATTACATAGTTTCTTTAGAAAATAACATATACCAAATTTCGTGAATATATCTTGTCAAATGTGAAAGTTGTCCATACAAGAACTTGATTCCGATCGTTCAGTTTGTATGGCAGCTATATGCTATAGTCAACCGATCTGAACATTTTCTTCGCAGATTACATAGTTTCTTTAGAAAATAACATATACCAAATTTCGTGAATATATCTTGTCAAATGTGAAAGTTTTCCATACAAGCATTTGATTCCGATCGTTCAGTTTGTATGGCAGCTATATGTTATAGTGGTCTGATATCGGCAGTTCCGACAAATGAGCAACTTCTTGAAGAGAAAATGACGTTTACAAAATTTCAAAACGATATCTTAAAAACTGAGAGACTAGTTCGTATATATACCGACAGACGGACAGACAGACGGACAGACAGACGGACATGGCTAAATCGACTCAGCTCGACATACTGATCATTTATATATATACTTTATAGGGTCTCCGACGATTCCTTCTGGGTGTTACAAACTTCGTGACAAACTTAATATACCCTGTTCAGGGTATAATAAGCAGACCTGGGTAATATCAAGTACCAGTAAGACTTGTAACAAGTATATTTTAAAGGAATTGTACTGGTACTGGTACTGGCATTCCCAAAATTGTCAAGTACAAGTACAAGTACAAGTACACGCAATTGAAAAATACTTGAAATTTTAACAAATACTTGAAAGTATTTGAAAAGAATTGAAAGTACTTGAAAAGAATTGAAAAATGTACTTGAATCTATTTTTTAATTCTTTTCAAGTACCTTCAATTACTTACAATTGTGAAACCAATATCTATGTTTAGAGGAAAATAAGCTTTTTTATTGCCCGTGTAATGTTTCGAAAGAAAAACAACGAATTTAATTATTTTAATTTTAATGATTTATTTCGATATAATTTGATTGCCAATCGCGCTGGCGATTACCGCGACATTCAATTGCGACAAACTAAATTAACAGCTGTAACAAGTTGATTAACCCGCAGCCTTTCTCCTAATTCATACGGTGGCTACGGTATAACGATCAGCTGAGATAGTGGTACATGTTCTAATTCTATGCATTTACACTAATGTAGGCATTTACGCTTGCCTAAGCAAGTATGATAAGAGTGCGTTATCAAAGTCACTCAAATAGACAAAACCGGTTTGGCGATTGCCGGCGCTCAGACCTAAAGCAAGCATATCTTTAGTTTTAAACAATGTTGTTGTATACAATTAAGTGCTAAGAATTTTGGCACATAATAAAATATGTATAAAAGTAGCAGTGATGATTTCGCATATAAACTATGTATCTGTTTCTAAACAATCTAAAAGAAATAACACAAATAAATGACATTTTTATATTTCTTACATGTCGCCTGGAGTGGATATTATCCGTGCGATTCTGTACTGTGATACAGTATCAAGTCTCCTCATTTGAAATTTCAAGTTAGAGACAAAATCATTTACACTTCATTATTTAGAGATGTTTTTACGCTTGAATGGAAATAAATTTGTCGATAACAAATATTAAATTTTCTATAACATCGTCAAAAAAAAAATTATCAATAAAAATAAAAAATATATGTTGACTTTGTTTCATAACATTTATGAAATTTATGTAAAATTGATTTATTTTTAAGCTTTTCGTGTTTAAGTTGCTTACAAAATATAAAAAAACGACAATCGATTAATTTATATGATGATCTCTATTCAGTATATTCAAAATGGCAGCAAGAGTTGTTTTTAATTTGTGACCTGCTAACTATCAGGTCTCAAATTTTAGTCAATATTTTGAGACTAACCCTAGAGACTGTTTAGTGAATAGTAACTAGTCTCAAATTGAGACTTTACCTCAAAATGTCTCAAATAGAGACTAGAGACTGGTTACAGAATCCCGCTATATATTTATACCAGCATGTAAAAATCAGAGTGGTAATTTTGACATGTGATTGTTAACATTAAATTTTGACAACAAAACAATAACAAAAGAAACGTGTTTTTGCGAAAACGAAAGTAAAATCGAATACTCAACGCGAACATTCTCGCAACCATAGTCCATGTCTGATATTGTTTATAATATTCATGAAATTGTGATAGTACATAATTGTAAGAATTTAGTAATGTCTTCAAGTTTGGAAAATGATTTTTCTGCTGATGATGAAATGGCCGACCCAACCTATTCGCCAGAAAGGCCGTCCAGGAAGCGGAGACTGGCGTTCGAAACACCAACAACGTCCAAAAAAACTCGCCTATCAACTGTTCTTCCTGTGATACTTAGACCAAAATTTTATTCGGACCTGGAAGAAGTTGGTTTACATGTTTTGTGATGTCTGGTATTGTTTTGCATTTGGTTTTTAGTGTTTTTGTTAGTTTTTCCAGGTACATACAGTGGCGGAAAAAAGTATAGGCACACTACATTTTGACAAAATTTGAATATTTTCTTTTATTTTAAATTTGCTTGTTTAGTGTTTATTAATTTTTTTTTAATACAACTCAACTGCTAATAAAAACCATAAGAATCCAAATTGCAATTTTTGTGCAAAATAAAGCAAAATTCTGCAAAGTTTCATCTAAATTTCAAACTTTTTTATTACAATTTTTAGAAAAATTGTGGTGTGCAGCTTTTTTAGTCCATTCAATTTAAATATATAATAATGTGCAAGTTTGAATTTTCTGAAAAATTACGCTGATTTTTTATAAATTTTTCCGCCACTGTATGTAGATAGGCAGATAGAGAATGTAGAAATATTTGGAAGCATTAACAAAGTTAAATATGTTATGTAAGAAAGTAAATAGCTTTACGATATTTTTTCTAAATACTTGTCTTCATTCCAGACGTTCGGTCTGGATAAAGTCAACTTATCCGCGAAGTGTGTTGAATGTGGTCGCGTCATAAAGGGATCCAGAGAAGTTACCTCCAATTTCGTAAAGCATTTACGAGTTCGTCATCGCGAAATACACGAAGAGTAGCGATTTCTGAAGGTATTTGCATTTACATATATAGTCGTGTGCGGATATAGTGAACTAATTATTGCAAGACCTGTTTTCGATTGTTTACTATTTAGAGTACTGTATGTAAAAATTAAGATTTTCACTATATCGAGGCGTTCACTATACAGGGTGTTCACTACATATTGGTTTCTTTAATAACATAATAAAAAATAATTGATGTTATTACAGACGGGTAAATCGAACTTTACAGGACGTGTTCGACAAAAATTTGGTAGACGCGATTGTCGACGCGGGTTTACCTGCCTCATTACTCGACAGGCCAAAATTTGTGAAGGCATTGACTTCATATGTGCCTGGTCTTAAAGTAATGACTAGGAAAACCCTGATGACAAAATTGGAGGATAAGTATGTCAGAATGGTTGACAAAATAAAGTCAGAGATGAAAAATATTAATTATTTTTGTACAACCGCTGACATATGGTCGCGCACTAACCGAAGCTTCTTTGGATATACATGTCACTGGTTGACAGAAAAACTGGAGCGAAAGTCAGCTGCTTTAGCATGTAAAAGGCTCCCTGGTGTGCACTCGGCGGAAAACCTAACCAAGGTCATCACCGAAATTAACAGCTCCTTTGGAATTAATAAGTCCAACGTCGTCATGACTGTCACAGACATTTTTTCATTTGCGGGGATAATAAAAAGCCCAAGGAGAGGTTCATTGACAGACTTTTCTTTTGAAAAGCTTGTTCTAATGAAAGCAAATTCCATGTGGTTATGAGTGTTTTTTGTTGAATTATTGTTAATTCATAATTTTGTTTTTTGGTGAATTACTGTTACTTTATATATTTTTTATGTTGAATTATTGTTTATTTTTGTTGTAAATGAAATTGAATTATTAATTTGTGTTTAAATTGAAGTGCTTATTCAATATTTATTTTTAAATTTGAACAATGAATTGCATATTGTTAAATAAAAATAATGAACAATATATAAGAAATATAAAAATGTCATTTATTTGTGTTATTTCTTTTAGATATTGGTTTCAAAATTGTAAGTAATTGAAAGTACTTGAAAAGAATTGAAAATAAATTCAATTACATTTTTCAATTCTTTTCAAGTACTTTCAGTTCTTTTCAAATACTTTCAAATATTTGTTAATATTGCAAGTATTTTTCAGTTATTGGTACTTGTACTTATACTTGTACTTGAAAATTCTGAAAGTACTTAGTACATACTAAGTACTTCAAGATAAAAATTAAAGTATTTAAGTACGTACTAGTACCATTACTACTCAGTATTACACAGGTCTGATAATAAGACAACTTCTGATTTTGTTTGAGTTCTTATGGTCTTGATACCTCACACACAAACAAACTCTAGCGCATATGCTTGTTTACTTATATATTATTTGCCAATGCTTTTGTTGCATTAATAGACTGCTGCGTTTGATGGACTTGTTTCAGTATTGAATGTTATTGACACGACTCAGAAAAAACCACAAACTAAACAAAGGAAAACGAAGACAAATATAGTAGAACCCACACACACTCGTATACATATGTTTGCGATGTACTATATGTATACAGGCGTTCACCATATTCTGCCTGCTAGCCAGTCACCCAATATAACAAACCAACCAGCAATTACAGCAGTAAAAACAATTAAAGCAACAGTAAAAATGCATCTTGTGACAATCAATTCAAAGGTAGCAATACAAATTTGATAACGCATACACACACACGTACACATGTGTTCTGTATGCGCAGGCAAATAATAGGTTGTCAAAAAAGTCTTGCGGTATTTTCGGTAGTTGGCGCTGAAAGCGCGTAGTTCTAGTTTTATTCATCGGTCATGCTATACCTTTTTGGAAAGCTCATTTCACACGCTATCGCGTGTTTGATTGATTGTCGTTTCTTTTAAGTCGTTCGTGAGTTATAGCGTCGCAAACATGGAGCAAAATAAAGAGAAAATACGGCATATTTTACAGTACTACTACGATAAAGGCAAAAATGCATCTCAAGCCGCCAATAAAATTTGTGCAAGTTTATGGACCCGATACAGTTTCCAACAACAGACCGGCATAGTAGCAGCAGCAGCATCGGTCAAGAGCTGGGCATGAGTCATCAAAAATTCATTTCAATTTCAATAAAAAAATTAAATAAAAATACCGCAAGACTTTTTGACAACCCATTATATGCATATGCAAGTATGCTGTTAAGCAGAAGTCCAACTAGCAAGGGATCTTGTGCTGTGTCATTGGTAAAAGTAACAACAACAATAGTGTAGTTGAAAATATAAAGCCATTATTTGCGCAATGGGAAAGTAGTAATTCATAATTACAACACAATAACAATGACTTCATAACACAAGCATATGCTATTGACCTTTTCCGACATTTGCCTATATATGTACGCACTTAGATATGTATGCAGATATGTAAATAAAGTAGAAATTGGTACTTAAATTTGTTTTTAGACTCCAACTCTAACTGTGTACTTTTGGGGCTCTAGTCGGAAATTTTTTTTTTAATTAAGAGGTTCTTACAAATCAAAATATAAAGAATTGTTGTACAATTTTATTTGCCAATTAATTTTAGTCCAATATCGGGATTAATCTTAGTATCCAAAATTTTTAATCACATAAAATTCACTACCATGATTATGATACAGGTGATCCAACGGAGAGCAAGAGAATGGAGTAACCAAAGCGAGAGGAGATCAAACGCCTTTGAAATACTAGTAAATTAATTTGCGTGAAATAGGCAAAAAAAGAGAGAATATCAATTGTTTTATTGATTATGAAAAAAATTGATATTTATTTATATACTTTATTACAAGAAGCAATAAAAACGAGAACGTTGTTGCTGGTATGTATAAAATCAAAAGTATTGAGCTCAGGGTTTTCAGTTGCACAAAAACCAACAAAATAGTCTGTGCGTATATCATACATAAATAATAAGTAAGGTAGGGATAAGTTGGGTGAACCGAACATTTCATACTCTTTCAACTTTTATAGCTTAAATCAGAGGTGATAACTTCATTCATTTATTTGTTCCAAGAACAAATATTCACCATTATTAGAAAAAACACGCTGTCTCAATTTTATTAAGATAACTCACATATTGGAAGCGATATATGCGGTATAGCGTCACCGGGAAAATCTTTATATTATGTATATGGGGGTCGGGAAGTAGGCATGGTTGTAGCCCGGATTTCACTTATTTTCTTGGTATTAACTTGTCTGAAAAATGTTATGTACCAAATTTGGTTCGGAAGAGGTAGTCCTGAGATAAGATTTATAAGATATATAAGATATATATATTAAACCTGTTAAAGGGCAGGGCCTTTCCCACCTTTTTTTTAATTTTTATTTCACTGAAGCTGCTTGCTACAACAATCTCTGAGCGGAATTACAGTTATACAGCATATCTTATATTAGGGGCTTAGTCATATATCCGGGACCTGTCCGACCGAATGCAAGCAAATTCGACATTTATGTAACTAAAATCATTATTTTCAAACATTCTGCTGACTTTACTCCATATATATTAGTGATTATATGTGAGGAGCCTAATGCAATGCTGGAGCATTTTATTAGTCTCTGGCATGTTAATTGCTTGAAGTATAGGCAAGAATAGATAACATCGAGTCAACCACCCAACTGATATATACATTCCTTATAATGGCCAAATATGACCAATGAGTATTATATTAGAGGTATAAAATTGTGGTGTGGTACCTCAAAAAATTTGTTCCCGTGTTTGCCTGAGCAAATGCCAAAAGTAATAAAATTAAGCCCCGCCCTTTCGCTTTGTCCCAATATACACATAAAATGATAACCGTCTTTCTACCTGGCTCTAAACGGTTTAGGTTAGTCAAAATCTGTGATATTTATTAAAAATTAAAGGGTATAATTTTTCTTAAAAACTCATATATTTTTTATAGCGCTGGATTAGAATGGAATTGGCCCACACAACATTGGTAAACCTCATATCCCTAATATATGCCGTTTCGTTGTCGACATCAATTCAGAATGCTTAGTTTCTTTAGCTGTGTTAATATGACATACATATAAATATGTGATTTTATGATGTCAGCTGACCGCACAACGATGGTTTCAACGTTTTCGTTCTGGTGTAGAAGTGGTCGAAGATGCGCCACGCTCCGGAAGGCCATTACCTTTCTTAAGGCCTAGCACTCATTGTTGGATAACATTTCACGCAGTGAAGAAAATATAGAAGCCGTAGCTGAGAGAATACATGAAGATCTATTCGGCGCTACTCAGACTCACGCTCTATCGGCTAAAAGTTTCAAGAAGATCCGCGGCTTTAGAGCCAAATTTCGTTTAGCGATGAGACCCATTTTTTTCTTAATGTTTCCCTGTGGGTATTTGTAAGGCCCCTTGGAGAAAAATATCGCGCGTGTCATTCGCCAGATAACAGTCGAAATGCTCGACCCAGACGTCGAAGAAAATTGTACTCAACGGATGGACCAACTTTTGAAAAAGATAATCTTCAAAAAATAAATGCCAAGAAATGTTGCTTTGAATGATAATAAACATTCCCCATTTGAAGTTTCTGTGTTCTTTCTTTAGAACAGTAGGAGACCTCGAAATGGATCACCCTTTCTAAATAACTAGAGGAAGGTGTGGTGTGGTAGCCTTTTTATCTAGTTTTCCGTATAAAGAATACACATACCCAAAGAGCAAACTATGGTATGTATTCTTAAATTAGATGTACACTCTACTGCTTCTTAAAGCGACACTTGAGAAGTTAGTCAAGATTATAAAGAAAATTATATTTAAAAAAATTCAATTTCAGCACACTTCATTCATATGAACCACCCTTTTTTAGATGTATAATATACCATTCACATCACATAACAAATACATTTATTTTATATTAATGAAGCCTGTAACATTCCTTTCAAGTGTAAACACAAGCAGATTCATAAGTAAATGAGTAAATAATGATTTATTTGCTGCGTTGAATCGTTATTTTAACAACAATACCGCCAGACACACTCATTGCTGAAAAGTTGTTGAGAAAAAACATTCTCTTTAACCGCAGCTGTCATTGGCAACATACATACATACATTTATACTATATAATTAGGTATTCATTTGGTCGTTTCAACGATCTTCTTGTTATTTGCAACTCTTTGATGCCATCTGCTGGAAAAAGGGGTAGTGAGTAACTGCGTCCGCAAAGTCTTCATTTGCCTGTAGTTGGGTTAAGTTACGTCGTAGGTGTTACCCATAAAGTGCAAAAAGTGAATCATCAGATTCTCATAAATCGATGCAGCGTTTTAAGCTTACCACAAATTTATTAAGGCAATTAATATCAGTCCCTACCTCTTCGCTAGATTCGCCAAAGTATGTCTACTGAGCCTTCCATAGCAGCCTCAGCGGTATTGTAGTTTTCGGCGATTCTGCTACGAGGACTCGGCACCCATACAAGTCTACTATCGGAAGAAGCTTAAGACTGCTTAGTTAATGAGATCATATACTCCTTGACCAGTCTGCCTTCGCAGCCAAGCACCTGCAGCTGTCCCGAAAGGAGTAAGTTATAAATGACTGAAAGTGCCATTGTTGATGCTGTCCTTAGTTGTACCACAGAGGCCGATGAGAGACACTGTTTCAAGAAGTTGCTCTAGGTGCTCGATTTTTCCGAGCTCGCTCCGCCGAGACAATTACAATGCCTTCCTGCCTGGTAACGAGGAGAGAAGAACATCCGAGATTTATGTATTTCCTAGTATTATTTACTAGCTCAATTTTATTTCGATTCAAGACTATTTACTTCTGCTCACTTGGTTACCACATTTAGGTACCTTGAGTTGGGATCGTAAACGGTACACTTATGAAAAAACCCTTCATCTGCTTCGTCCCTCAAACGATACTTCTCCACTAGGATCAAGAGCAAAAGGAAAAAACGCAATCTAGCGTGGTGACTCTACGTACTTACTTCCCGACGGGAAGCTCTCACTTCGTCACCCACAATCGTTCTGTCGATATGGAGACTATAGATTATATACTTGAGATTATTTTCGAGCTCTGACTTGTTAAGAGCTGGAATAATCACTCCGATCGTATGCTGTTGAAGGCGTCAAGGGAAGGTTCACACAGCGTAGACTTCGCGCATGTATAAGGGCCAGCATGACACTACCAAGTGCGTAGCAGCGCCAACAACCTGAGACGGCTTGCTGAGACCCTTAACAGTGCACGCGGAACTCGACCCGTAATCTACAGGTTCATGAGCTAAAAGATTTTAGAAACGCGAAAATACAAAAAGCCTGAAGTCTTTAACAGAAGTTGAGTGCCAAATGGATTTGACAAAATCTTCTCGGCAGCTAAGACCAGAAGGATGCCACTAAACATACATTTATTATTACAAGAAGTTGAGGCCGAAGTCAAACTAGGTAAAAATCAAGTTTTTCGCTTATCGAGGTGTTGTGCACTCGAATTCCTTCCCACCAGCTAAACTGTCAGCAAGACATACTATTTGATTGTTATGCGTCGTTTGCGCGAAACTTTTCAAAAAATACCCGAATTATGCAACAACAACTATTGCTTTTGCCCCGATAATGCGCCGTCGCATACTGCGTTAATTCTTCGTTAGGTTTCGCCAAATTTTCAGCGAATATCGTGCTTTGAATGCGGCTGATTTGGCTCGTGTGACTTCTAGCTATACAGCAAACTTGAAAAGCGTCCTCTCGAAGTAACCGGAAGAAGGATACGAGCACTGAAGGCTATTTCGGAAACTAACTTAAACAACAAACGTTGGCATAAGTGTATTAGAGTCAAAAGAATAATTACTTTTTGAATTTTTGATTGATTGATTGATTTTGAAGATTAAATTAAGTATATAAAATTATGAACAAAGTGTTACTATTTTTGCCCGTAGTAGTACACCATATAAGATTTTTTAAATTTGTTTTTCAATGTTCATTTTCCAGGTGAGTTTGGTATAGATCGTGCCTCTTATATATTTTGTTGTGGAGGGCATAAGAAAGATGAAATTGGTAAAGCTCTTTCCAGAACTTCACGGATTCTTTAAGGAAGTGTCCGAGATACCATCAACACTATATCGGCTGCATATTATACTGCTATCACTCCTCCTCCGTTGAGTTGAAGTCGTCGTCTACGCCGCCATGAGATCAATGACCGTGCTGAAATCTTTTAGGTTTCCGATATTCAATGGCAGTACCAGATTTCTCGCAAATACTTTGAAAAGTATCAGGACTGATTTATAGAAGGCTCCTCGAACAACCTGGAGTCATCGACAGCGTTGATAACGTTAGGATCCAATATTTGCTTCCGATCTGAAATTATTTATACTTTGTAATTTCTGTTTAGAACATCTAATGGAGCTTCCCCATAAAGTATGCCTTGTGTTCACGTTACACCAAATTAGGATGTCTTCGTTTTTGTTGACATCTATTAGTTTTATGAGTGATTCAAATATAATAATGCGTGCGCTTAATCTAAT
>NC_052501.1:53071220-53115354 GCF_016617805.1 Bactrocera tryoni
TTTCACTTGTTTAGTTAATAGGTACGTTTCTTTAATAAAATTGTAGTATGTGCCACTTGTTCAGTTGTATGATTTCTGTTTTTTTAGTAAAGCTGAGTTTCAGGGGTTATATGTACTTGTAAATTTGCTTTCAATGTTAGTTTGGAAATTTCTTCAAAACGGTTGGACTGATAGTCTTCAACGACCTCTGTAGAAAAATGTGCCAGGTAAGGTTGCACTTCATGTTTATTTTTGCGTTTGAGATATGTTGATGAAACTTGGTATGCGCGTACCACTGCTACGCGCACAAAACGTCTTTAACCAAGAACGTATAAAGAAACCTAGCTATACACTAAATCAAGATATAAAACTACTATTTGACACGGGTGATCGCAGTAGCAAGGGCACCTGTAAGCGAAAAGTATTTTATACGTCCCCTAGTAAAAATTGAACAATGGTCGTAGCACCGTCCATTTTTATGTAAAATCGTATAGTTTAGAACCTGGTCGACCGATTTCAACTAAATTCACTACGTAACATTCTTATGTCACAGCGCGAAATCGGACTACAACCTCGCCTACTTCCCATATAACTACGGTGACCATATTTTCAAAATGAAAATACAGTACACCTTTTTGAACCCTCATTTTATAAAAAACAAAAAACAGATACATTAGTTAATTTTCATTTATTTTGAGAATTACATGTACATACATATGTTTTTTTCACTTACATTATACATGAATAAAAAACATAAAAAAGTCTTCACACATTACAGAAGTCTTCGTGACTAAATAGTAAATAATAATTTACACAGTTTATACATACTTTTCAGCGGAATGTATTTTTTTAATCAATTCAAAATTATTTTTTAAATACTCTTTGAATTCTAGGCAACTTAACTCGTAGTTGACTTTGATAATTAAAATCGATTTTATTGTTTCGGTTTTAATTTTGGTTTTTTCACTTGTCCACATATTGTTAAGAATAGAAAACGGCCGTAGGGGCATTAGACCCGCGCAAGCACAAACAAAACTGAACAACTTTTATAATATTAGAAAAAGAAATTCTATTTTCTTCAAAATGTTTGAAAATTTCCAACCACCTGTTTTGAACATTGGTTTCATTTTCGTTTCATTTATTAAACTTGCTAGGTGTTGCATAACTTTTAACGCAAGAAAATTCATCAAATAATTCGTTATCTTTTATATTAATACCATTTCTTTTTTCTAAAATATATGAAAAACTGGCCTCCACTTCATTCCATGACGGTACCCTCTGTAGTAGTATCTATTTTAAAACCTGAACTTCTATGATTGCACTGTCCCACAGGCTTAGGTAGTCAACACAATTGATATAAAAGTTTTTTGTGCATGTTTGGAATTTATTTACATCAATTAAACCCTTCTGTTGTAAGACTGTAATAGAGTTTTTAACTTCTAATGGTACAAAGTTTTCTTCTTTACGTGCAATAACTTTGTTTTTTAGTTCATTTATGAGGAAAGCTGTTTCTATCATTGAAATTGTTTGCGACTCAATTTTTAAAAAATAGCTGTGAAAGAGACATGCTTGGTAATGCCCGAATAAAAAGACAGTTGGACACTTTGGTTGTAACAAAAAATATTTTTTGAGAGGATCGAAAAGTTTCAGAATCCTCTATATTGATGACTTCAAAGTGAGCCACCTAGTTTTACTAAATCCCATTAGTTTACAATATTCGAAGTTTAAGTTTTCACAAATATCCTTAAATTCTGCCACATGGACTGTGTTAATATTAAAGAAAGAGTAGGTCTTTACAACAATGACTTCGATGTCAATTGGAAGACATTCCACAGAACATTGTATGCAATTATTTAAAATGTGGGCAGCACAATTAATTCCAATTAATGTTTTACCAGTGGCATGTTGAAGTTTTGTGAAAAGGTTGTTTTTACCCCGCCTGGATGCACCACCAAAATTTGCGTTCGTATTGTCTGCACATAAAGCTGGCAATTTTCTTTCCAATTTAAATTTGTTTAACAGCTTTAGAATATATTCACTCAATATGTCAGACGTTTCGCCAGGAATCTCATCGACTTCCAGAATTTTTACTTGAATTCCTTTGTACTGAGTGAAGTATCGAACAAGAATTGGACAAATTTTTGTACTTCCATGGTTTGAGCAGTCAGAATATATTGAAATAAAATGTACCCCTTCTAAATCCTTCTCCAATTCCTTAATGGCGTTGGCTGCAAGCACATTGCAAATAATTGTGTTGAATCGTATGCTACGCCCATGTTCCTTCTGTGATGCATGTCACTTTCGACAACCATCAAGCGATTCAGATAAGTAAAATACAGAAATGGTTTTACTACTGGCTGTAGAAATATCAGCGCGTTTGTGTTTATTAGTCTTTAAATGTTGCAGGATATCCAGTTTGCCGCTATTTGCAATGGAAAAAACTGCCATACATTTAACGCACTTTACTTCACTGGCTCTTGTTGCTTCTATTAAGAAGTTGAATTCTTTTCGAAGTTCTGTATTTAAAACACACTTTATCCTGGGCGCCATTAAGCTAATAAACAATTCCATAAATTTGAGTCCACAGTTACAAAGGCATTTTTATTTGAACAAATTTACCTGAAATGGAAGTTTAGCTACATAAAATTTGTGCAGATTGCATTTGCTTGAAGAAAGCTTTAAATTAAGCATTGCCAATTTCTTTTTAGTTGTGGGATTTCCATGATAAGCTTTCAATGAACAGCTGCTTTTGTTTACGTTTTGAATGCATCGCATTGCCAACCATAGTCACCACACCAACGTAGTGCATTCTAATTATGGCCTTGCCATAATTTCGAAATAATGAATATATTTTTACAAGCGAGATGAGAAAACGAAAATACTTAAATGGCACTTTAAAGTGAGGAGCAATTTATCCGACAAGTTAGTACAGGCAACTTACTTGCTTAGAAAACGACCTTAAGAGTGTTAGCAGGTTTAAATGCGTAAGAAAATTTACAAACTACAGTACAAAAACAGTAAATTTTTCAAAAAAGAGTACTTTTTCGCATTTTATCGTACAAAATAATTTACACAGAGCAAAGCTTCCAAAAACAGTACTGTCCTGTATAATACAGTACGTATGGTCACCGTACATATAACAAACCTTCAAATTATATTTGATTCACTTTCTAGTATATAAATTCAGACTCAGTTAACGTAACGAAATAAAATTTTACACAAATAACTCCATACTCTCTTAGCTCATGTTTACATAATACAACGATTTTCGAACTTCCAGGTGACAGGTGCGAGTTATCTCAATAAAAATGAGTCAACTTATTTTACTGATAAAAAAGCGAATCTTGATCTAGCCCCGATATAGCAAACATATAGCATACGGGTGGCTTTACAACATATGATTGGTGATGGTTTGTGAGGTAACTTAATGAAACCCTGGGGTCATTTTATTATTATGTGGCATATTAAAAGTATGTATGTATTATTGGCAAAACTAGATAAAGGCGGGTCGATATTACTCCTAACTCCCATATTTTACATATTTATAATGATTTCAGTTTTTCTGACAAACCTTTTGTCGTGGGTATATGTCGGTCCGATCCTCTGGTCGACGTTTTGCGCCTCAAGGTTCTTACACCTGGAGATATCGTCAGAGGAGCTCTAACGTAAACTCAAACGTTTCTTCAAGAAGCTGCTCATTTGTCAGAACTGCACATAGCTTCCATACAAACTGAACAAATACTTAGTTACCAAAGGAAATTCACCTGTGAAGGGTGCAGCCGAAATTAACGTTTTTACTCGTTTTAATAGTAATATAGATTTTGAAGCCACATCGACTTTCTTTGTGGGAATTCGCCATTTGCGGGCGTGAGATGTTAAGCAGAAAAATCCAGTTTACAATTACACACCTTTTTTCAGAGATCTGGATATTGAAGGAGAACTTTATTTATAATTAGAAGCACTGCGTATTATTGCAATTTTAGCGTAGCCAGAGGTCTTTGGTGTTTGTGCTGTATTGGTCTCACTATATTTTATTTATTTTTTTAAGTAAATTTTGTAAAAGTTCCGTTTATCGCGATTCATGACTTTAGCTTTCATGGAAACTTACTGTATACTCAGCTCAATATTCTTGAGGTTGACATTATTATATAACTTCATTATTCTTGGCTGTATGTCAGTAAGAAATAATTCTTTATCCTTAAGAATGGCTAATAGTAATTTCTTTGTGAGGGGGAGATAAAAGCGGATACTTATATTTATGTGTATATATCTATAAAACTATATGGGTGTTTGCATATAGGGTATATGTATACACTAAGTATACATACATATATTGTATATACCACAAATATAAAAAGAGATTAACGACAAGAACCTATAAAACTATTAACTACGAAGACCCATTACTTTGCTGCGAGTTTATTAAAATAAAAGTTCACTTTTGTAAGATTGAGTGCGCACACATACACATGTATACGCATATATGTATATCAAATCTTACATGTATATCATATCTTACATGTATATATAACTACTAAGCTATTTGAGAGTGTGTGTCTTCTTTTTATTGTGCAAAACGTTTTGTTTAAATTGAATTTCCAAAACATACACACATATTCGTGTATACATACATATATACAGACATACTCATGGATATGTAGTTTCACAACGTAATGAGCCATAAGTGCGATTATAACAACGTTTACAAGTTATTAAGGAGATGCATGACAGCTTAAGTGCGATGAACTAACAATAAATGTGTTGGCGATGATAAACGCTTTGCTTTCGCTAATGTAGGTGGAAAGTAAAGTAGAAGGTAAATAGAGTAAATGAAGAAGACATTGTATATAAAAGCATTGTTGGTATGAGACAGTATGATTGTATGTACATAAAAAATAAATAAGATTTGTGAAGGGAAGAAGATAAATGTGCTAAAATATTTATTAGAGTAAATTTCAGATCAAAACTGTGTACGTGAAAATGTGAAATGGCCCCCTGAAGAGCAATACGATGTAAAAAGATTGGGTCGAAATTCCTCATTAATCTTTCTCAGGGACCAGGTAATATTTCTTAGAAAAACAAAAAAGTTCTATAAAAACTTATATCTGCCCAAATAATATAACATAGACTACAATAGAGATGACATTCATAAATAGAGAATATTGAGCATTAGGCTTCAGAAACTTGAGAACGGCTCGGTCAATTTTAATGAGGTTTTGTGAATGAGACCATTGAGTGGTTTGTATTTATAAAATAGGGAGGAGATGGCGTTGTAATATTTAGTAATTTAGTTCCATTTGGTGTTAAAATGAAATATATGTAGTTCTATAAATGGAGCTTTGACGGATATGTCTGATAAAAGATTATTCTAGAGCAGGCGTTAGATTAATCCTGGGTATATGAAATTTTTAATTAATTAGTAAATTAGTCTATATTTCTTCCACTTTATGTTGCTTTTCCAATGTATAAAAGTAATTTATACTACATATTACAAGAACGTACATACAAATATTCTTAAAATGAGAACATTGAGCATTAGACTTTAGAGATTCGGAAACTGGACTATCGTTTTTCTTGATATTTTGTAAGCATAAACCTTGTTTGGCTTACATTTACAAAGAAGAGAGTAAATAGCGCTTAAGTAGCTACTAATATAGTCAACATTAAATATGTTTTGATATGTGTACCATTCGAGCACAGGCGTTATATTACTACTGTGTGCATAAAATTTGTATTCTATAGGTAGGTAGGTAGGAGTGCAGCCCTATCGGGCTCAATTAGCATTTGATGTGCCATTTTGATACACTATTCGTAGAACCTCCTGCATCTGCTCTTACGTTTCACCTCCTCCCTCAAACCATTTTGAGGTTTCGATGAAACTACTTATGTCCGATATGCTTTTGGTGGAAATCCATTCAAGGTTTGGTGCTTGGTGGATTCCGATTGTTTTGTGTCGGATCTGTGCTAGAGCTGGGCATTCGCAGAGAAAGTGGAAGATTGTTTCCTTGTTCCCTGCTACTCCGCAGCCACGGCAGATATCGTTGTAGGGCAATCCCATTTTGGACGCATGTTCCCCAAATGGCCAGTGCCCTGTTGTGGTAGCTGTTATTCTGTAAATACTTTTTCTTGACCCATTTAATAAGTCATTGGTTCTTTTCCTGTCATATGTTGGCCATAATTGTTTAGTTATGACGCATTTTGTAATGTTTTTCCACCTGTTGTTTGCAATTTGCTGAAATTGTCTATTGATCTCTCCTTTTATCGATCCTAGCGGGCTTGGTATTAGCTCCGCCTCGGATTCATTGAGGAAAGCTCCTGCCTTTGCCAACTCGTCTGCTTTTTCGTTACCGAAAATGTTCCTGTGGCCGGGAACCCAGATCAAGTTTAGCTGGAGCTTGTCTTTTATTGAGCTTAGTGCTCTCTTGCAGTTGTGAACTGTACTGGAATTTGTCATGGGTGAAGACAAAGCCAGGAGGGCCGCCTGGCTGTCCGTAAATATAGTTGCTTTATGTATATTCCCGTGGTTTTCTAATAGAACTTCGCAGGCTTTTTCTATGCCTAGTACTTCTGCTTGGAAGATGCTAGCGGAGTTCGGTAGACGTATAGAGAGAGATATGCCTAGATCAGCGGAGAATACCCCCGTGCCTACTCCGCAGTCCATTTTGGACCCGTCGGTATAGATTGAGGTGGTATCTTCCTCTACCATTGAACCCCTTCTCCATTCTCATCTAGATGGTATCCTCACCTGGAAGTGTCTATTGAAATCCAGCTTTGGGAGAATGTAGTCTGATTTGTTAATAGTGAACTTGTTTAGAATTACACTATGTCCGTAGTTCAGCTGATTCCAACCTCCCAATTCTTTTATTCTTATCGCCGCAATAGCTGCTGTTTTGTGAATAAAAATGTCCATTGGTAGTTGATGCAGGATCACATTGAGCGCATCAGTCGGACATGACCTGATTGCACCAGTAACACCCGCACATGCTGCTCTTTGTATTCCATTTAATTTTCTAATATTGTATTGTTTGTTTAGCGCTGCCCACCATACCAGAGCTCCATATGTAAGTATAGGTCTTATGACAGCCGTATACATCCACATGATTATACTTGGTTTAAGGCCCCAATTCTTGTTGACGATTTTCTTACAAGTATAGTAGGCCATGTATGCTTTGTGTATTCTTTTTTCTATATTTATTTTCCAGGACAGTTTGGTGTCTATCTCCACCCCCAAGTATTTAGCTGTGGGGGATAGAGTTAGTGTTGTACCGTTTAGTACCGGAAGTTGAAGCTGAGGTATTTTGGTTCTGCTAGTGAATAGCATCAATTCTGTTTTGTTCGGGTTAACTCCTAGACCATTGTTTTTAGCCCATAAGTTTAACCTACGAAGTGCTCTTTCCATAATGTCGCTGACTGTTGAAGGAAACATGCCTGAAACCAACAACACTATATCGTCTGCATACGCTACTGCTTTCACCCCTCCACCGTTTAGTTGGAGTAGTATTTCGTTCAGCGCTGCAACCCATAGAAGCGGAGAGAGGACCCCGCCTTGAGGCGTTCCTCTACACCCATAGCTTGTTTGTGTTGCAGCGCCGTTTGAAGCTATAATCTTCCTATTCTCAAGCATCGATAGTATCCATCTGCACACAGTGTCGTCTATACCACCATGTGCCAGAGAATTAATTATCGCATTTACTTCTATGTTGTTGAAGGCGCCCTCTATGTCTAGAAATGCAGCCATGGTGTATTGTTTGTGATGTAGTGATTTTTCAATTACACTTATCACCTCGTGAAGGGCGGTTTCGGTTGATCGGCCCTTCATGTACGCATGTTGGGACTTCGATAACTTCTCTCCGCCATTATTGTTCTTACGTGTAGATCTATTAGCCTTTCTAGTACCTTCAGCATAAAGGAGGTAAGGCTTATAGGTCTAAAATCCTTGGCATTCTCGTGTGTTCTTCTGCCTGGTTTTGGGAGGAACACAACTTTGCTTCTTTTCCAACTTCTTGGGATGTAAGATAGTGAGAATGCTAGCTTTGTATATATTTTCTAGCCTTAGAACTATTGGTTCTACCAGTTTTTGCAGCATTATGGGCATAATCCCGTCAGGACCTGCCGCTTTATATGGCGCAAAGCTATTTATGGCGTATTTGATTTTTCTATTGTCTACTATTTGGCTTCGATAGTCAGCTGCGTTCAGCGGTGGTTCTGGTTGAACCCTTGTTGAAGGTGTTTGCTGACTCCCGGAGAAGTGCGTTGTGATTAGTACCTCCAGAGACTCTTTTGCCGAGGAAGTCCAATCACTTCCCTCCGCCCTAATGTAGGCAGTATTAATATGATCTTTGGATAGCATTTTACTCAGCCTGGCGGCTTCTGTGCAACTTTCTATCGATGTGCAGAAAGATCGCAATGAGTCCTTTTTAGCTTTCATGACTGCTTTTTTGTATTCTTTCATACTGTCTTTATGGCTGCTAGATTTTGGTTCTAAAACTCTCATTGAAAGCTTTCCTTAGTTGTCTTCTCAAATTCTTGAGTTCACTGTTCCACCAAGGAAGAGACTTTCTCTTTTTCAAACTGTTAGCCGAGTAGATTTATTAAAAGTTGTGGTTAGGATTTTTTCCAACTTCTCTACTTCTGAATCTAATTCCTCAGGATTTCTGATACTTTTATTGCCCCCTTTTCAAGGCATTTTGTTGCTATACTGGTATATTTTCCCCATGCCGTTCTTCTAGGGTTCCGGTAAATGAGAGGCGCTCTGTACTTCTCGCGGATGCTAAAGAGTATCCAGGAGTGATCCGACATGGAAAACTTATTGGATACCCTCCAGTTATCCACAACGAGACTGTCTGTGTCTGTTGATAGCGTGAGGTCAAGCACTTCCTCCAACCCGGAAACCTATCCGAGCTTGGGAAAATAAAAGTTGGCTTATCGCCCTTGTTGCTAATACTTAGATTACTATTCAAAATATACTGCAAGAGTGACTCACCTCTGGTGTTTATACTGGAGCTACCCCATACGGTGTGCCTTGCGTTTGCATCACACCCTATTAGGACATCCTCCTTCCTGTTCTCCTCTACTAGTCTGGTGAGCGGGGCCGGTGGTATGTCTTCGTCATGGGCCAAGTAGGCCGAGACCAAGAAGAAGGGCTTATCCTTCTGTTCCACCTTTACCACTGTGATATCTGCCGTGCTGTAATTAGGACAAAGAAATGCATTTATACTTTTATTGATAAGAATGCATGCCCTAGGTTTACCTCTGTTCCGTGTGTAAAACAGGTTATGGTTGCTGCTGTTTAGCCCTTTAATGGTATCTTCATTGACCCAGGGCTCCTGTACTAGGCTGATGTCGATGCCCCTCTCGTTCACGAGGGTTGTCAGATTCGCTGTAGCACTCTTCGAGTGCTGCAGGTTTATCTGTACGCATCTTATGTTATTGGGCATCTCGGGTTTCTTCGATGCCCACATTCTTTAGCAACTGGCTGGCGTCGTCGACCTCTTCCGTGTCGTCTTCGTCAGCCGCTTTGTCGCCTTGGAATATTTTTGGTCCGGCTTTGCGGATTCCGAAGCTGATTTTTTAGTTAGTCTTCTTCAGAGCCTCAATGGACTCATCACAAATGGCCACTAGTATTGGCTTGCTTGCTTTATTCGGTTTTTCCTCCTTGATTAGCTGCCACTCATCTATACTAGGTATAGATTTGTTCTGCAGCTTAATGCACCGTAGGAGTTTTTCGCCTGGCTCCTCTAGAGGGGGTAGCCAAATGCGAGCACGAGGTCTCTTCGGAATGTCCTTGGCGGGTATAAGCCTCAATTGGAGGCCTACAAAGGCGTTGCTAATTTTAGCAACACTACCCGTGAGGAAGTCCAGCGAGGCCTGGTCCGCGCACTTGATGACCCTGTAGCCCCTGAGGGTCTCAGAAGAGTCAAACTCCGGGTGAGGACCCGCAGGATTGTCGAGTACATAGCTTAGCACCATACTCGACAATCTGACGTCGATCTCCACCCATCTCTCCTGCATTGTGCTCGGAGAGGAGGAATTTCCGTCTATGATGGCCACCTGCAAGCTATCTCTGGCAACATCGCAGAAATGCCTTGCCGTTGTTGTGCTGCTGTGTTCACCTTCGCTCCGCCTCGGTTTTTTGGGCTGAGTTCCGGGTACTTCTATGATGGAGCGATTTCTCTTCTGAGAAGTGCTCTCTCGCTTGCTCTCTTCTTGAGATTGTGATTACTTCCTTTTCAGGTAGCCTTCATATTCCTTTACGATAGATTTGAGGCGCTTTGTTTCAGCCTCATCAACTGGGGTACCGGCTGCCTGGTCTTTGGCTATCTTCCCTAGTATGAAGACTGCCCTCTGGTACCGGTTTTTCCTCAGCTGATTCTGGGATTTCTTGCGCTTCTTTCTGTTTTCTCCTTTCGCCGCCAGTGCACTTTGGTTGGTGCTCATGGCAGCCTTGGAGGTGGACACTTCCTCCCTTATATCAGGGGCGTTTTCTGCTGTATCTACCGGTATACTTTGTTTGGTATGTCCGGTAGTACTCTTACTCGTCTCCTGGCTGGAGGCAAGTAGCTCTTCTTCTTCGGATTCCGTAATAGGATTCCGATAGCTCATGTCCTTGGTCGTTGCTGTTGTCGTCAATTTGGTTGTTGTAGTTGATGTTGTTGTTGTTGTTAAATTGTTGTTTCCGTTCATATTTGGTCCCACGAGTAATCCGGAAAGGGTTGGTCACTCGTCCGCAGAGCCGGTATGCGGAGAGAAGGCTTTTATACCTCCGACCTCGCCCGGGCATCGGAGGGGACCGTTCGCGATCAGCTATTTATTACCCCCCGCTGACCATTCAGCCCTCGGCACGGGTACCTCCACACCTTGGCTTAGGGTGGTGTTGGTTCGGGTATCCTCATACTTCCACAATAGGAGATGGGCGTAGGACCTAGGGTTTATTCATCCATATCACTATTGTGGGAATTATGAAGTGTCCCTCTTAGTTCGTAAGATTAGAGTGCGTTTCCTTTGGTATGTATTCTATAAATCAATAAATATTTTTGCAATACGAGAATATTTTGAAATTCATGAACGGATCAATCTTTTTTAGAAAAACTATGTATGCTAAGATCACGCGTAGCTTATATTTATTTGGTGGCGAGGTAGGTAAAACATATTGTAGGCTCATTTCTCTCTGGTAGCTTACAACGGTTATATATGTATATCACCATCCAATGACATGTATAACTGTATTACATTTTTTGAGCAATGAATCCTCTCACAATCACCATGAAAATTACAGCTAACCACGTTGTCTACTGAGATGTACTGCCGTTGGTCAAAGTCCTATTTTTACTGAAAATGTATTTACCATTATCGCTTAACAGCTAATGCATTCGTATTTTATAAGTCACATTTTTGAATTGGTTTCATTTATTTATTATTTAGAAGTAAATTCACTTCGTATTTGCATTTCTTATGTATATTTTATCCCTGGCATACATGCTACTCTATTACTCTTCACATGAACTATTAGACTCTTTGCTTTATTGTGCATGAAATTGAATTCAAAAGTGTGTTATTTAAAATTTATAAATATTTTTGCCATTTCTTGCAGACCGAAGTGTGCTTTGGCTGAACAGTTAATAAAAAAAATTCCCAAGAAATATTTTTATTTCATTTGTTAAATATTCTGATGCTTTTAAAGCAATAAAATTGATACTCTTCTATAAAAAATAAACTTCGGATGAAAGGGCATTTAAGTTTACCTTAAAGGATATAGTGATAGCCAAAGGTACAATACATTGAAAAGTTTAACTTTAGCTGGAAAAACATTCTTGAGTTTAAATTAGGTCTAAATTCAGCTGAAAAATTCAATATTTGTGAAAGATGCGATCCCGAATTTTTGAAGCCTTAAGAAGGCACCTTAATCAAATTTGGACCAATACGATTTTCCGGCAGTTGTACGACATTTGCAGTAAACAACCAGTCAAGGTACTGCTGAGAACACTGTTACTCAGGTTACTCATACGCAGTGACAGTCCGCCTGTCTATAAGATATGTTACGTATACGCAGTGGTGAAGTTTTCGGCAGTTTTACGACGTTTACGCTAAACAACTAATCTAGAAAGTACTCAGAATACTTAGACTCAGGTCACTCATTCGCTGTGTCAGTTCGTTTTCTCTATAACATGTATTATGTATACGCAGTGGGGACGGCGAAAATTTGGTGGTATGGATTGATACAAAATTTGTTATGCATAAGATATGTTGATAGATCTGTAAATTATAAATGTCATATATGGAGTGTATTGCCATCCAATATTTAAAGCAGGAAATCTTGATGAGTGTATATTCCAGATTACGCAAAAAAAAAATTAAAAAAAATTATGTAATGCATGATAACTAAAACGCAGAAGTTGTTTAAAATTTTTTCAAAAATATATATGTACTAAACTTTCTATCTGCTATTTTCCGTATAGTATAGCAGACATTCAGGCATACCAATTATTCTAGCCTACATTGAGGCGCCTCATTTATTTTTTTGCAAATAATTAAAGGCAAATAGCAAAAAGTGCTTAACACTACTAGAGTAATAACAGAGAACGTAAAATAATAGAGAAGGTTCACGATTAGACCTGTTTTGGATGAGCGTATTTCACCACACCACAGAAAAATTATTAGCGTGTTTCACCACATTTAACATGAGGGGACACGAAAAGAGCAGAATTGAGCATTTTCAGTGTTAAATTAGAAAAATAATGATAATTCCGATGTTAAGGAATGTACGCTTACAGATTCACTTATTTACTATGCGCAAACGACGCTGCATATAATTTATACATACATATATTTGTCATGAAAGCACGTACATAAGTATGTACATATATATATATTTTAAAATTGAGCTATTTTATGATGAATTCCATAAAATCTTTGCAAATATATAATTGAATAAGATTTGTATTACTACTTAATTATGCATTTTATATAGGTTTGGTACGACAAACATATATGTATTTACATATGTATGTACAGTTGCGAGCATTGAAATAGTAGTGCCCATTGGCCAAGAGAGTTTTGCTTTAAATTTTTTTTCTTTTATGAAATTGCCGTCGATCATTATTTTAGTTATATTCTCTGAAGTATAACGGTCCTGTTACACACAACAATAAGTGTGAAACACTTACCATAACTTTTTTAGACCCAATTTTATTGGGTTATCTATTTTTATGGGCGAGCAATAGAATAGTAGTGAACGGTAAGCTGATTGCAAACAGATAATTTTTACTAAAAAAAATCTAATGTAAGGTTCCTGATCTTTTATTTATTATTCAATGCAAAAAGCAAAAAAAAATATGACTTTGCACCTTTTATTGGGCCGCGGGAAGCACTGTAGTGAAGAAAAATGAGAATGCAAGGGAGTGGAAAGACTTGTAGGGTGTTATGCCACAACGATTCGCAAGGCAATTATTTATGAAAAAAAAAACGAAAAAAGGGGGGCAGGACGGATCATTTCTGAGAATTTTACAAGAATAGTTGTAAGATGTGCTAAGAGTCGACCTAGAATGTCAGCTATGGAGATTCGGAATGAACTGAACCTGGCCTACGGTGTTCATACAGTGAGAAGACTTCTACTAGAACATAATTTATATGTCCTCGAAAAGTACCGTTATTAAACAAAAAATCATATATAGGGTGGTTTCGGGTCAATGAAATTGAGGTCTTGGATAGACCAGCTCAATCCCCTGGCCTCAATCCTATTGAAAACCGTTGGACAGACGTCAAGAAAGCGGTGCGGAAGGATAAACTCAAAAACAACAACGAGTTGTGGACCGTAGTGCAGCAATCATGGCAGACCATACCACTGAAAAGTTGCCACAGTCTCGTAGATTATCTGAAGAGGCGATGTATTGCTGTTAGCAAAAATCATGGCCATGCTACCAAGTACTAAGATCTCCTATAGACGAAACTTACAAAAATCCTTAAGTATTTTTTAAAAAAAATTTTTAGTACTTTACTACTATTTTACTGCTCCCAACAATTTTCATACATAAACACATCTTTGAAAATAAACATATCTTATACATATTCAAATCTAAATATTTTTAGTAATAAACATAGCCTGGAAAATATGATCCACTTTTGCATTTCAATGGATGCTAAAATTGTTTGCCATTTTACATAACTCACAGATATGTAAAGCTCTAACACGCGCTACTATTTCACTGCTCGCAGCTATACATATATACTTAAATAAATATTTGCTTTGGTCATTAAACTTTTCGATATCATGTTAAAAGACCAAGCGGTCGCACATTTGCCCATATATAATTATGTGTGCATGTAAACAAATATAAAAGAACCATACGCATAATGTTTGTAAATTTGTCTACATGCAACAAATGTACGTAAATATGTACATTCAATGCTTCATGCGAAATTTCCGTTGACGCGGACAACCAATGGCGAAGCTCATATTTTTTGCTTTCATGTCAAAAGTCAATGTGTCGAAAGACTGACGCGTCACAACATTGTGTTGTTGGTAGAAAATCCGAGCTGTGCCGAAAACACAAACGAACGATCGCCAATTGCCACTGCTTCCCTTGCCGCTGTACCAGCTTCTCCAACAAACCAGCGTAGATATGTATGTTTGTGTCTGAGCTTGTACACATATCGACGCAGATTTTTGCAAGACGCATAACAATATTTTGTACATTCCTTGACAAATACAGTCAATCCCGATTATGTGCCATAATCAAAGATACAGATTTTTGTGGTTTGTTAAAAAAAAAATTAATATGGCACATAAGCGAGTGCGGATACTTAATCTAGTGGTACTTAAAACAATAGTTTCTATGTATTTTAAAAAACAAACCGTGAGATGCAGCAAGATATAGGCAGTAAAGGGGGATGATTTTCATTCAAGCGGAGTACTATTTAACCGGGAATCACTGTACACATAAATCAGAGGAACATTGAATATTTTCTTTGACACATTTCTTGACTTGATAATCGACAAATAAACTATGTTGTCAATTTTATTCTAATATATTTTAATACTTATATGGGCGGGGTTGTCACTTTTTCCTTCTCATACAAATATCAGAAATTGTTCAATTTATGATTTTTAGCTTTTGTCATCGTCGCGAAAAGACGCTTGTAGGCAAAGGCATGCTCGGGGAAATGTAATGGTGTTTGTTTTTATGAATGAAGCAAGTTTGCCTGTTGAAAGTGCGCTTGCGTTCATGAATGAAAATATTGTCGTTCGGTGTTTTTCTACAAATTTGAGCATCGACTGTTTGGCTGCCATATTGACTTGTGACGCCGCTGATGCTATTTAAACCCATTGTTGTTTTTGTAGAACAATATTCGTAATTTTTGCGGGTGACATATCTACATATATGTGAACGCATATAAGTATGTATGTTGTGTATGCATTATTTGTGTGGGAATTTTATACGCACATATTTACATGTGTACGCATATGTATAAGTATGTATGATGCTATTTTATATGTTGGTTTGTGTATACATTATTTGTTCGACAATGTCGTACACATACTTATGCATATGAATGTACATATAGAGCAGTGCGCGCACACTTTTTACTGATAAATGATAATATCACGATTTGAATTTGAATTCTACTTACATATGTACATACATATGTATATAAGTATATGCAACTATGCGCTAATATCTAATAATATATATCTAATAATATAATACGTATGAAAATTTAAGTGAAGAAATGTAATTTACATACAATATTATTGTTTTTAGGATATTATGATAGAATGTCAAATATATGTATATGTACATACATACATATGTATATAGCATACATACAGACATATTCACATATATTATCAAACAAAATAAATATTTAAAAAATAGCTCTTTTTCGTACATTAACCACAATTATTGTTTTGGAAATAGCATAATTTAATTAGAATATTATCAGTTTTGCATGTATTCATAAAAATACTCAAAATGATAATCATATCAATTAATATGATGGCATGCAAACGTATAAAAATATAAGCAAAAGGCCAACATACGTCTGTGAATCAATGTATATTTCTGAGCATAATTTTCATTGAACTCAACTCACGCGCCACTGTTAAGATATCTCCTTCTGAGCAAGCTGTGGTGAAACACGCTCATCGCATTTTGTTAGCCAAAAATATTTTTACGCTCTCCGCGCCGTGAACCTTCTCTATAAATATACGTTCTCTGGTAATAATTGTTTACGACCGCCAAGATGAGCTGCGCGCCGCCTGTATATTATCTCTGACACAACAAAGCCGTGATGCCTTTTTGTTAGTGTTCTTTTTTCAACTGGTTAAAGTGCAGCTGAGTAAATTTATTAATGTAAAAGTGACACTACAACATATTTAATTTCATGGCTGTCACTATAACACAGCGATTATTTTTATTGTGAAGCAGCAAGCGGCCTAGCCATAGCAGAAGGGTAGATTACTAAGGAACGGGGAGAATCTAAATAAAAATGTGGGAATACTTGCAAGTCACATAAAATAGAAGTGAGGACTGAAAGGCGGCAAAGTAGACGTAAGAAGGTCGGAGCCGGGAGGCGTATGTAGGGAAGAAGAAAATTAATGACAACGATTAACGGCGAGAGAATTACTATTCGAGCGAAATGTTATGTATTTGTAGGATGTGTTCACTCAAAAATTACATACTGTTCGCCTATCATATAGACATAGAAGTAGCTAAAATGTGTAGTAAAAACAGGAGAAATTTAATTAGCGCCAAAGCTGGACGAGTAAGCTGAAAATTTGCAAAAGTTCACTTCGGTTGGAGGGTCACAACGCACATTTCTTTCTCTCGAAAACTTGTAACGTCGACTCATCGGTTGCTGTCATCGTCCAAGCCTCTGCACCATACAGTAGGACAGGAATTATGAAATTTGTATTTGTACACATACATATACATAAATAAATATGGGTCATGCACAAATAAACCTACAAATATACACATATACATATTTCCAATTTAATTTTTGTTCTTGCCTTTGCCGCAATTTAATTTTAACATAATATTATTTCAATAAGCACGCGTTGACTCACTCAAACTACTCTGCTGATGCATGGTGTAGCATACTTTTCGTCGCTTAACCCTCAGCTATATTATATAGTGGAACAGCGGACTAAACAGAGGCGTTTAGGTTTTGGGTAATTAATATCTGCACTTAAAGTGGCAGCGCACGTTTATCTATACACCTATATAATATACCGTGTGTGCGTATGTTATTCGAGGAAGTGTTGCTAAGAAATAAATTTCGCTTTACGGCACTGACATTCTTATGGCACCGACAGTCGGAAGTCCGTGGAACTTTAATTGGCTAAAGCGGCTTCACGAACTGATGCGAAGTGTTGGGATAATAAGGAAAAGTTGTAAAGAGCGCTTGGCGTAGAAGGCATTGACCTGTAGCCTGCCGGCTAATAAAACAGAATTTAGTTGCCCAGTAATTATGGTTTGCAACGTCAACTGTTGCTATAGTTAAGGCGCTGTTCATTAATGCTGAAGTCAGACTTCCAATTTCATTGCAGTCATTAACTATCGGTTTGGTGGCAATAAGAAAATAAATGGGAGTATCATTGTTAAGCTTAAAACAATATGCTTAAAGGAAATCTATCAACATTTTTATAAGCTATGAAATTATTGGAACATTTTGTGAATTTTTTGATATTTGAACACTTTTTTGAAAACTGTTTGGAAATTTACCAAAGATATTCTTGTGAAAGTTGTCGTTTGCGATTTGGGAGCTTATGTGACGAACATGTGAACATTTTTTTAAAAGGTTTTGTGGTCAATTTTTGGTAAATCAATTCCGCAAGTTTTTAGAAAAGACTTTTGAGTACTTTTGTGGAAATGTTTTTAATACCCGTGACAGACATGTAGTAGCAATACCATATATGGTAAAAATACCATATGTGTATCATCAAATACTAGCAAAATACCATATGAGCAATGTAGTATTTTGCTGGTAATAATAATATGATGTTTCATTGTGGTATTTGTATAAACACAGCTAAAAAAAGGTAACAAACTTTGCTAAAAGTTTTTACACAAAAGCTCTTCGAAATATTCTGTCAAAATGACTTAAAAAAGTATTTAATGAAATGGAGAACAAAAAATTGTTCACAATTTTTCTTCCGAAAAAGCAGGAAATGCCTCATTTCGTGTAAGGATTTTAGAGAGACTTTAACCAAATCGCTTTTTTGCGATGAAAATACACTAACTTTAGAGTATCTATCTCTTGAAAGCATTTCCGAGAGTATTTATTTATTTATGTATTTATTTAGTAAAGTTTATGAACAATGATTCTTACAGACTAATGAAAAACTAGGATGCATATTAGAATTCTAAAATAATTAAATTACATTAACATGAGTAGATAACTTAACCTAAAAAACAGAATTGAGGGTATTAATGAAGGATACCCTAGAGCGAGAAAAAACAAGTAGAACTTTCTGGGAAATCGAGTTAAACTCCCGCATAGCCCTCTTGAGGGCAACATATTCAGCAAAATAAGTAATAAAATGGCGAAATGGATCTGAGGCAACGCTGGGGAGTATTGAAGTTAAGTTTCCCTAATAAGTAGGGACAGTCAATTTCCCCGTTAATTATATTGTAGACAAATGAAAATAAGAGAACGGACCTTCGATTTTCCAGTGATTTAAGATGTAAAAGTAATAAACGCGATGTATACGATGGTGTTGGGTCAACAAACTTTAAGGAGCGGAGAGCATATTTAAGAAAGATCTTTTAAACACGCTCAATCCTGTTAATTGACGATATGCAATATGGTCTCCAAATAAACACTGCATACTCCAAAATGGACCGCACAAAACATGTGTACAGTAATTTTAACGTGTAGGGGTCGGAAAAATTTGTAGAATTTCGACGGACAAAGCCAAGTACAGAAAAAGATTTTGAAGTTATATAGTTGATGTAATTACTGAAAGAAAATCTGTTGCCAAGAATTACCCCAAGATCTTGGATTTCAGTAACAAATTTTAGGACTCATTTAGAAATATTGTAACTTGAAGATAAGATGTTGCGTCCCCTACCATAAGAGATCTGAGAAGTAAAGATAGAGTTAGCAGTAGATGAAGCTGCAGAGAGTGCCTGAAGGCTCTGTAGCGGGAGCGAGATAATTCTCACACACATTATCAGCGGGAAAAGCGGTGTTAGACGGAGCAGCGATTGTAGAGTCACTTGTAACAACAGCAGTCGCAGCAGTGAGAGTGGGTTTTGTGTCAATATCGATTAAAAAAATGTCTTTTTTAAAAGCTTTTGTTATTGTTAAAACAAGATCTTTACAGGTTTCTTTTAAAAAGATTTTGAAAAATCTTCCGTGAAATCTTCAACAAATTTTTCAAAAATTTTCTTAAACATTTAAAAAAAAACTAAAACAAACTTTGACATCACATTTTACGGAAAGCTTTTTTTAAAACTATTGATATTTTGTTAAATATTTTGATTCTTTACTGGTCTTCCATAAACAAAAAAAAACTGTTGAAAGTGTCTCCACAAACATATGTGGAAATTGCAAGTTTTCAACATACAGTTCTCACTCACTCGTTAACTGAATCATCGCCTCGAATAACGTTGTAAGTGACATTTTTTGGCAATCCTGTTTTTTTGCAAATTACCGTTAATAATGCTCTCCCGTATCATGAGAGCGCAAAATTTTACAATATCCATCAGTTTTTAGCTATTGAGCTGCGTCCCAAAGTCAGTAGTGAGTGGGAAAACGTGCTGGTGATCATGGCAAATTTAGAGGTGTTGAGCACCATTCAAAAGTGCAATAAAGGAAAAAAACGTAAAATAAATTATGAAAATTGGAAAGATATAAGTAATAAGAGGCTGAGAAATAGTGGAGAAGCATATTCAGGAAGAAATGGAAAAGTTGTACATAAAAAAAAATGCTCCAGAAACGGTAATGTGGAAAAACGTTGTAAGTGTAAGCTGTGTCAATATCAGTTTTGTTTTTGTATTCATCAGAGTTTCAACTGCGCTTGTTATCTACAGTGCTCAAGCTTCAAATTGGAGACTATTCAGAAGCATTTCTCTCAATTTTATCAAATGGACTATGACAAGCAAACAAATTTTTTACGCTCTTTAATCGAATTGAAAGAACCGCAAAGAAGAAGAGTTTCAGAGGGCACATCACGTCGAAATCTAACTGTGAACTATTTTCTACCACAGCACAATGAGAGAAAAGTGAGAGTGTGCAAACAAATGATTTGTCATACCTTTCAAGTGACACAACGAAGACTACAAATTTTAGTTGAAAAACTGAAGGCGGGAGATAGTTTGAGTGATCAGCGCGGACGGCATGATAATCGGCCGAATAAAATCGTTAATGCTGAAAAGAAAAGTGTCATGGAACACATAGAAAGCTTTCCTTGTCAAGAAAGTCACTACAGTCGTTCTAGTTCAAAAAAAAATTGCCTCCATCCAGATTTAACTATTACAAAAATGTTTAAATTATTCAAGGAAAAATATCCAGATAGCACTATAAGTTATAATACATACAGAGATATATTTAACGCAGAATTCAGTTTGCGATTTGGATTACCAAGGTCCGACACTTGTAAGCTCTGCGATAAGTATTATATAGAAACGATTGCCGCTGAAGACCAGAATAAAATAAGATGCATAGAGAAACTGGCAGAGGCACATCACAAAAAGGCTGAAAAAGCATATTCTAAGCTGAGTGATGACACAAAGTCAGCTTTAGGCAGTTCCCATATTGTTGCGCTTTGCGTTGACTTACAGCAAGTGATTTATACTCCAAATCTCACACATACGGACGTCTTTTATCAGCGGCAGTATTCGAATTACAACTTCGCTATACATAATTTGGGGCAAAATACTGTTGACATGTATACTTGGCATGAAACAGTTGCAAAAAGGGGTGCAGCTGAAATCGCTTCATGTATTTTAAGACACATCACTTCCACCTACGCTATTTTAAAAGCTGGAGATGTGAGAAAATTAATTATTTGGTCCGACAGATGTGTGGGTCAAAATAATAATTGGACCATGATCGCCTTAATTTACCATCTAATAAAAATGAAATACTTTTCTGAAGCTAATCAGAAATTTTTAGTTTCTGGACACAGCTTTTTACCGTGTGATAGAGATTTCTCTCTAATTGAAAGGAAAAAGAAAACAGCGCGGATTTATACCCCAGAAGATGTTCACGAAATGATTAAATCAGCTAAGCCTTCTAACCCTTTCAGGGTGCATCAAATGCTTCAAATTGACTTTAAAAACTTTGATGTTCTCATAAAAAATTTAAACAAAAATACGTGCAAAATAACCGAAGGTAGATGGCTACAAATTACTGCAGATGACATGCAAGTTTTACGTCTCAGAATGAAACACAGTACTGGCGAACCATGGCATTGTCACAGCTTAAGGAAAAAGTCAAAATGTCAGCAGAAATATGCGCGAGATACTTATATTACGTCCATATGAATTACCAGTTCTTCGAAAGAAACCAATAGCGATTTCTGCTGAAAAGAAAAAAGACTTGTTAGCAATGGCGGTCTATTTGCCCAATCAAGATGCTGAGTTTTATAGGGCCATTTGTAGTTAAGTTAGATACTGAAATTATGAATTATTATTTTTATTTTCAACTTCTTACATGAAAACTAAATTGCCGCTTTGTTTCTTCTTCTTTATTGAAATAAAAACTGAAATAGAAGCATTATTGTTTAATTTATTATTACTATTTACCACAGAAGATGTTGGTTCTTTAATAAAATCTGTAATAACGCAGAGTATTGCGTTATTTTAATAAGAAAGTAAATTTTGTAATTATTGAAACTTTATATTTTCCTTTAACCAGTATAATTGAACTCGATATTTAATTTTTAATTATCACTATCAGTGTGGAAAAATGTTGTAAGTGCCATCGGCTATGATGCTGCGTGTAGTGGAAAAACGTGTTATCGTCGCTACAAGCAAGGCGTTTACAACGTTATTCCATTAAAAAAAATTTAAACAGCGAACCTTGTTAATACTGTACATTTTTTTTGTTTAAAACTTTTGTAAAATATTAACAAAAGATGTAATATAAATAAATATTTAAGCAAAAACTATTTAAAAAAGAATCCACGTGTTTAAAACGTTTTTCTTCTCTGTTGAAAAATTCCAAATTTGGCGCTTACAACGTTATTCGAGGCGATGATTCAACTGTTAACTCATATTGATTGAAATTAATTGCACATACTTACCATAAAAACAATTGTTTAATTATCGTAAATTGTTGTAAAATGTTGTATTCGCCAAATGAGAGTGGAAAGGAAGAAGCGCATTTAAGTCGATTTTGGTTGCCATTAACTTTAAGGTAGCGACAAATTGAACTTTAACCTCTCGTTGCAAATACACTGTTAGTGGAAACGACTTACAAACATTTATCGCGCAATACTTGGCATTCGATAAAATTAGTTTTCAAACAATAGGTATATGTGCTCGTTGTTGTTACGCATTATGTTGCTGCCAAGGATATCTTTGATGTGCTTGGAAATCACGCTCATAATAAATGTATATGTGTGCGTGAGTACATACGAGTAAATGTAAGTGGTTGTTATTGTTTTTGCGTGCACTCGATTACAATAATTGCAGTAATGATGTCTCAACCCTCAAGCTGATACCTGTGTACAAATAAGTGCCCATATGAGGCTTGCGATTTGAGTATACATATGAGTGTGGACTGAAAGTGAGAGAGAGAGATAGTGGGTTGTAGCTTATATCAAACAAAATTTATAATTAAAATTGATTGTGTAAATTAGATAGAATTAATTGAGTTGAAAATAAAGTAGTTTTTAGACTATGAATAGAATAACTATTTTCTACTTTTGCTTTAATTTGCTTTTATGGAACTAGTTCTTAACTGGTTTGCAAATATGATGGAAATAAACCAGTTTTTAGACTTTTAATCATAAACGATTTTGTTTTTGTATGGTATATTTTGTAAACCAGGCTTTACATAACTAGGTGTGAACTGTTGAAAATAAACTAGTTGTTAGACCATGAATAAATTGTTATTTTGTTGATTATATTGTGAGCTAATCTTTATGGAACTAGTTGGGAGCTAGCTTATTAAACGTTATTTGTGATTTAAATTAGTGTTTAGACCTTCAAGCATATATAACTATGTTATTACTTTGCTGTTTAATTTGTGAACTAGTTTCTATGGAACTAGCTGTGACCTGGTTTATTAAATATTGCATTTTTATGAATCAGTTGAAAATTAAATAAGTTTTAGGCTGTTAACTGTTTATTATAAGTTTATTTGTCCGAAGGTCTGTTATTAATGTATTAAATTTAGTTTGGTATCGGTTTTATACCTCAAAAGGATCTCATAGACTTCTTAAGGTAGTAGTCTGGTAACTTGGGTTCAAAAATCGAAATTTTTTTTGCTTAATTTGAAAGTACAATGTCTTGAAAATATACTTTGAAAATTTCAGACAGAAATTCGAAATATTTCGGGAGTTATAACGAGTTTCCTAGAGCGCCTCGGAGTCCTCCCTCTCGGAGTTGTTAAACTTCGAAAGCGTTTTCCTCAAAACATTGTTTTTCTGGTCGGCACTACTGCTTTCAAATTTTAACATTCTATTCTATGCACTTATAGTTCTCGTCGGTACTAACGAGAATTTTTTTTAAGCCTAACTTTTTATTCTACAACCCTTTCTTTACTAAAATAAAAGGACTTTTTTTCAAAGTCTGCCATTTTGTTATTTACCCTTGAAATTTAACTTAAATTTGATTTCAGATAACATCAAGAGCCAACTTCGAGAGACAATAATAATAGTAGTAAAGTAATACATTTTTTCAAATAAATTTTTTTTTATATTTTCAATATGTAAATAAAAACACTCAAATATTCAAGATAAATCATTTGTATTTTCCTATAAAAAAACCACCCTCCAAAGAAGTCATGAAAATAGGCATAAGTTACCAGACTACTAACTTAAAATAGCTCACTTCTGCTGGTAAATAGTTTCTGAATGGAAATTCTGGGCGAATTCATCCAAATACTTTGCCATTTGTTACTCGTGTTGCTTATACGCGGTAGTGTCCCCAATTTTAAGATGTACTATATGTTGCGTATACGCACCGGTGACCGTGAAAATTGAGTACTTTAAGGCATTGAATAAATGAATTGTTCATATCGAACCACTATTGCTTATAGCTGCTATAAAAACTGTCCGATCGAAGTTCTTCTTAGTAAACTTTTGCATTTGTGAAGGTCTTCCTAGCTTCGGTGGAGTTAATAATTTTCTTAATATTAATTTTTTTTTAATTATTGCACTTCTCCCTTTATGTATCTCGCACCGACATTCTGCATTTGTCAGATACGAATGATTGACACTTTGGCACAAGCGCACTTGAGGAATATTTCACGCGACTTCACAGCGCTCTTGGTCTATTAATGAGCATTTGAATCCTCATATATACATATGTTTGTATATATGTATGTATGTTCGTGCATGTGTGCATTGATAAGTGAGTGCCCGCTATAGTAGGTTTTGATAGTAAATAACACTATGAGACTGTCCCTTCGGTGAGTCCCCGCTGGTTTGTTGTTTGTGTTGTTGTAGGGTATCTTCAAGGGCTTTTATATGTGTCTGTACACTACTATGGTGCTTGAGCTGTTCAAGCAAGTGAAAGGTTGATGAGAGTGAGGTGAGAAAATGACTTGTTAAAGTATTTGGTTTAAAGTGGGTAGTGAGCAGAGAGAAAGAGAAGTGGGTAGCAAGAGTGCTTAGGTAGCGAGATGAGTTGTAGATAGCGTAGGAGAGGAGTTGAGGCGGCGAGGTGTGAATGAGCACTGCTGCCAGTGCCGTGTTAAAAGCACGTGCTCGCGCATATACTTCCTCAATTGAGGCTGTCAACAGACTGCTGCCATGTCATTTCAGCAGTTTACTCATCTTGCACACACATATACATATATATGTGTAGAACTACAAATACATGACAGAGCTCGACCCGTTTCTATGAACAGAAGCATCGGAGGTAATGTGGCGCTGCATTGCAACGAAATACAAATACAAAAACAAAAACCTTTAATGAAAACATTGCAGGAGAAACGTTCAAGGATATTTGATTATAAAAAGCTAGAAAACGGGTAGGCGACTGTTAAACAGACGATTCGATGGAGTGAGCTCTACCCCAGCCAAGCAGAAAAGGAAGCGTAAATTACTGGTTTTCAGCGCAAGTGGGTATGGATAGAGGAAGGTAATGGTACTGACAAGAGGTCATGCGGGTGCTCAGAAACGCCACGTTACGCATGTTTCGACACGTTTCGTTTAATTTCTTGCTTATCGCCGCATTTTCAGTCCGCAAAGCTGCTCCATTTCCGCTTACAATTCATCATGTTATCACACAGATTTTATTCTTGCACATTTTGTTGTTGTAATTGGGTGTACATACGTACATATATTGCTCCAAGGCATGTCGTCTATGCATTGCGTGCCAATGTGAAAGTAGGAAAGAAAGTAGAGTTTAAGTCGTGGGTGAAGAGGCGAAAGCCAGCGGAATTGAATATGTTAGTATTCGTGGAAGTGTTGCTGAGAAATAAGTTTCGCTTTACGGCACTGACATTTTTATGGCACTGACAGTCGGCAGTCCGTGGAACTTTAATTGGCTAAAGCGGCTTCACGAACTGATGCGAAGTGTTGGGATAATAAGGAAAAGTTGTAAAGAGCGCTTGGCGTAGAAGGCATTGACCTGTAGCCTGCCGGCTAATAAAACAGCTTTTAGTCGCTGAATTTAGTTGCCCAGTAATTATGGTTTGCAACGTCAACTGTTGCTATAGTTAAGGCGCTGTTCATTAATGCTGAAGTCAGGCTTCCAATTTCATTGCAGTCATTAAATATCGGTTTGGTGGCAGTAAGAGTATAAATGGGAGTATCATTGTTAAGCTTAAAGCTGATTTTTGAAACTTGAAAAAGAGAGAATCCAGTAAACGAGATTTGAAGTGATTTATAAATATAGCTGTAGCTTATCATTGCACTGAATTTTTGCACTATCCCTTTAATTTGATTTTTGTCTCACTATGCGCCAATGAGTTTCCATGACAATGCTGAGTTTTACATTCTCTTAATTTATTTCCGCTTTCGTCAAAGACTTAATATCACACTTCCATTCCTACCGACTCTCTCTTTACGCGCTCTATGTGCATTGCGGCTGCAGTAAGCTGTTCACAGACGCTAACAATGTTCTTCGATTCCTCTTCCGCACCATACCAGCAACATTTCTCTCTAGCTTTTGACGCGTCTCTGAACTTTTTGCTTTTCCTTTTGCCTGCAAGCGGCGAGTGTTTACCTTTGGCAATGAGATTTTCATTAAGCAGCATCATGATGACGTAGCCTCTACTCTTGCTTCAGACCTTGACTGCTTCGGCTCGTCTCTCCCATATCTCCTCCTCTAACCAGTACCTCGCTAATCTCGCCATGCGTCATGCATTTATGAATTCATGAGGCGATTGTTGCATGCAGCATGCTGTGGCATGTGGCAACATGCTATTTCAGTATATTCATTGCACCTTCATTTGTCGCTTTGATGAATTGCCTTTTTCGTAATAAATTAACTAGTACGTGAGTTATTGGCAGCTCCTTTATTGGCAACTCCGCGGATGTTTTAAATTAATTCTGGTGCAATGAAATTATCTTTAATTTCGACAGGGATTTTTAAATTAAAGTTAAAATTACTTTCAGGTGATCTGTAGTCAAAGGATCAAATGAGAGCGTGTTTCTATCAAAAAATACTTTAGACTTTTGTTAAAGTTATAACTGCAGTGATTAATAACCTCTGAAATGAGGAAGGTATGATCTGAGTCCCCTGTAATGGATCAATATAGTGCATACTAAGCCTGAAACTTCTTAGCTTATAATTTTCGAGATAAGAACGGTTTCCAGTTAAATAAATGATTTATGGCATGCACAACAGACTCTCAAGTCTTTGTTGTGCAGTAGAAACACATTAATTATGATTTTATCATGTTGCAAGATATTACTTCGGATTGAGTTTACGTTGTTCTTACCCGATGAATTTTAAGTCTATATTCAAATATTGGACATTGTGAACCCTTTTTTAAATTAAGAATCTTTGCTTTCTGTGGAAGAGTTTAATAAACGTAATATTATTATTTTGTTTAAAACTGCCGAATATTTTTGGATTTTTCATGTGTGCTTGCCTTAGTCGACTCTTCAGATCTGTAGGTTTTTGTCTGGGTAAGTTTCCCAACCGGAAGCAAAAAAATACTGCGCATTCAAGAGACCACTTGCAAACCAGAATTAGAGATGAATTTGATTCTGTAGCAGTGGTTAATAGTGGTGTGTTATTATATATGATTTCATTTCTCAAGTTTATTTCGGTTATTATCCGAAAGCATTTAGTGAATACCAATGAAAAGAGATCAGAACATCTCTAGTCCTTTTAGGTGTTGCGGCCTTACTTACGATCCCTTTTCACATCGTGGAGTCTCATACCGTGGAGCCCCCAAATTCTTGAAGTGTGCCTTGATAATGCGGTACAAGTGCAGAAGAGTGCTTTGCTCGTGACATTCCAATCATGTTCCTATTGTAGATTATTCCAGCCAATCTCGTTCACTAACTCATTGCCTTTGATGTCATTGTGATCTGAAGTCAAGGATCGTGTAGTCGAAACAGACACTTCAAATTTAGTGGGGAGTGTTTATTATCTCTCGAAAGAACATTCATTTGCATTTATTTTTAGGATATTATAACTCTCACATGTTGGCCACGGCTTGTTTACATCCATTGATCCAGAAATGGGCCTTATTGCTCAAAAAAATTCGACTTAATAACGACGGATATTCTTGGAACTTTTCAAGAGACCATAGAGTGATGCAATATGGTGTGGTAAGGTGGGGCGCATTCGGTTTTTGCATAAACTTTATTTTGTGCACTTATTAAAAATCTCTACGTAAAAAGCGCCATCGCAATCGCTGATATCGGACAACTATAGCATAACGCTGTCATATAAATTGAACGATAGGAGGTTTGCATGAATAACTTTTTGAATTGACGAGATATCTTTGGGAAATTTAGCATGCGTTATTATCTAAGATAATAATGCAATCTCTGAGGAAATTAAGATTGAATCAGTACTGAACTACCGGAATGCTGGTAACTAATATTTTATATTTGATATTATAGCTTCGGTGGAGTTTTGCTTCGAGGTTCATATTCTAAAATTAATAACAAAATTAAATAAAATTGCTTTCGAATAAATTTACTCTATTGTTTTCTACTTTTTATATTTTTTAACATGGTTTTTTATTTTATTTCACCTAATGCACAGGAGGATGAAGTCATGTGTAGAAGTTGACGCAAGTGAGGAAAGTTCTCTGATCGCCATTCAGTTGGGAGTGGCCAGAGACGATTCTTTTACACAAGCAGCTCAAAAACTTCCAGTCTTTGACCAAGTATCCTCTGGGTACTCTAAGAACATCCGTTTGAAGGTGAGCTGAAGTGAGAAGGCGACACATCCGCTACATAGGGTTGTGTTAGCCTCCACGACGAAACATCCACAAATGGGTTGAGGCTGATTGACTTCGGTGGGGCCCGAAATATGGTTATCTGTGGTACAAGATTCCAGCACAAGGAGATACATCACGCTACCTGGCTGTCTCTGGATCGAAAAGCCACCAACAACATCGATCATGTTGTGATAGACGGAAGACACGTCTCCGGTGTTCTAGACATGCGTACGCTCCGAGGTCCTAACATCGACTCGGCCCACTATCTTGTTGCAGCTAAGATTCGCACCCGCCTCTGTGCAGCAAAAAACGCACGTCAACAAACACAAGGAAGGTTTGACGTCGAGAAGCTGCAATCACAACAGACAGCTGAACGATTTGCTACTCGGCTTGCACTCCTGCTCTCAGAGAGCATATGGGATAGATACCGAGAGTTGAAGAGGGAAGCGAGGCGCATTTGCAGACAGAAAACGAAAGAGGTCGAAATGCGTGAGTATGAAGAGCTTGATAAGCTGGCCGACAGGGGTAATGCTCGAAAATTCTACGAAAAAATGCGGCAGCCAACAGAAGGTTTCAAGACCGGAGCATACTCTTGTAGAACACTCAAAGGTGATTTAGTGACCGATGCCCAGAGCATACTTAAATTATGGAACACTTCTCCAGCCTGCTGAATGCCAGTGAACGCACAACGTCTTATTATGTAAATTATTCGAGCTGCAGAACTTAATCGAGCAGATGCAATCTTTTATAGGAGTGTACAGCTGATATCATCGGCCTCAACACCCGCGCCGTTAGTTCTGCTTTCTCCAGGCTGGACAAGTAAGCACAAAAAATGGGTCGGGCAGTGAACGATGGCAAGACGTCACTGTTGACAGTCATAACTTTGAAGTTGTAGATAATTTCGTTTATTTAGAAACCAGTATTAACCCCACCAACAATGTCAGCCTAGAAATCAAACGAAGGATTGCTCATGCCAACAGGTGCTACTTCGGACTGTGTAGGCAATTGAAAAGTAATGTCCTCTCTCGACGAACAAAAGCCAAACTGTATAAGTTGCTCCTAATTCCTGTCCTGCTATATGGTGCAGAGGCTTGGACGATGATAGCAACCGATGTGTCGACGTTACGAGTTTTCGAGATTGATGGCCCTTTGCGCATTGGCCACGGCAAATATCGCATTCGATGGAACGATGTACGAGATATACGACGACATTGACTTAGTTCAGCGAATTATGTAAAAGACAGCGGCTAGGCTGGTTAGGTCATGTTGTCCGGATGGACGAAAGCACTCCAGCTCTGAAAGTATTCGACGCAGTACCCGCCGAAGAAAGCAGAGAAAGAGGAAGACCTCCACTCCGTTGGAAGAACCAAGTGGAGAAGGACTTGGCTTCGCTTGGAATATCCAATTGGCGCCACGTAGCGAAAAGAAGAAACGACTGGCGCGCTGTTGTTAACTCGGCTATAATCGCGTAAGCGGTGTCTACGCCAATTAAGAAGAAGAAAAATGCGCATTTTGACTACAAGTTTCCTCATTTCAGTGAAATTTTTGCCAAAGTTTAATAATTTTTCCACCACATTTTCCACACGCCTGCGCTCAGCTTAAACGTGCTGATGCTTGCAAAACAAATTCAGCTGACGTGTCTGCGGTAGCATAAGCGGGCGCAAAACGGCTCCGTGCGCAACATAACTGATACGCGTATTTGGCAACAACAGCGGCATGCCAAACCCACCGTGCCACATGTAATGCGTCTGCTCATACTTAATATGTTTGTGACACGCTTGAGTTGCGCAGCGCACCGCCACTGCAACAATGTGTGTCTGTTGCAATGCGCTGTAATTAAATATTAAATGTCATGTAATTCGTTGCGTTTGCGCGTGTATATGTGTGCATGTGTCTATAATAGTGTGAAGCATATTATGCTGCATTCAATATGGCGCGCTGGGACAAAATGTATGGGTGGTGTTGTTGTTTTGTAGCGTCTTGTGCGTTGAATGCGTAAAACCAGCTACACGCGCCGCAAATTATGCTACGATTTTCGGAGGAAATAATTAAATTGGCTACGCTCTGCTACGCTGATTATAATTTTTTGCCCATGTGTTTAAGCGGAAAAATGCAGAAAATTTCATTGCGCTCTGAAAATATGTGAATTTGAAATCACTTTGAAAATAAGTAGTAACGCGTTTTTTAAATAAAATTATTCTGAAATGTGAATTAGTCGCATTAACAAATTTGTGATACGCTCAAAGCGCGTTGACGATTTGCAAGGGTCTTATGATCTATTGTATAGAAGGTTTATGTTCTAAGATTTCTTGCTGCGTGTGTCTCGAATCGAAGGGACTATATCTTCCATCTGGACAACATGGTCTAACCAGCGTTTTCATTGAATTTTTATGCGCTTAACTATATCCATGTCGCGTAGAGATACAGTTCGTATTCCCATCTTCTTCGATATTCATCCCTCACGCGGACGGCTCCAAAGATCTTGGAAGAAGAGTTCTCAAGAATGCTCTAAGTGATTTTTCATCGCGATTCTACATCGCTGATGCTTCTGGACTGTATAATTGGACGGGAATTGTCTTGCCCTCATTCATCACAAGACCAATCTTTTCCGCTTCTTTCCCTAAGTTGAAAAAGGCTGCGCTGACGGCTCCGTTGTTAACGCCAACGATCTTAATACCAATTGCTCACCCCAGTAGCAAGGTACTTACATAGTTGACAGTCTCAATATGGTTCAGATAAGCGGCTCGTATTACATGTTCCTGCATTTTATTGAAAAAGATGCACAAGATGCCTGATATTGAACAGTTCGGCGAAGCTTTCTCCAAATTTGAAGGAGCTGATGAGAAAAATGTTACGTACAGTTTTCTCCATAACCGTATGAGTTTTGCAGAATTATCAAATTTATAAATGGAGTCAAATAGGCAGCTTTTGTCAATGCTGTCGAAAGCGGCTTTGAAATCGACAAAAAGGTGATGGGTCTCGATTTGTTTATCAACTGGATCTATCAAATTGTGGAAATCTGGTCTAAGTTAGACTAGCCTTCTGATACAATTTTCGGGCTGCACTCATGTTAGTCAGCATCTCGAGCTCATGGTTCTCACATTTTTCTCTAAGTCTCATTTTCAAAGAGCTTTTGGCATGATCTAAGAGCTTTTAGAAAGCTTTGAAATTTTTTAAACTTGTTTAAATGCTTATGGAAAGACAGCTTTCAGGTGGGTATTATCAGATAAAATTCATTGCAAACGATCAACAACAAATTTAGAAAGTGAAATAAAATTTTTGTGTTAAAATATTCAAAATTTTATATTTCAAAAATCGTAAAATTTTTTAATTTAAAGTATCAATTTTCTAAGAATTTTACTTTTATAAGGAATTACTTTTCTCTCAAAATTCCATGTTACGTTTCTGGACTTACGTACTTAAGAAAATTTCTTGTAGAAGTGCTCTACAAAACCCTATTTGTGCTCAATTTGTCTCTTATAAATGGGCCTTTTTATTTGTAGAACTCTTCTAGCCAGAGATAGCTGACACCTGCATGCACTATAAAAATAGTTACCTCACAGATTTTACAAATCTGCAAAGGCCTCGAAGAATTCGAAAAAAGCACGAGCGGGTGTTATGTAATCATCCAGTTGAATTGTCGAGAGCTTCAACTGCCCTAAATACTTTCAGTTTCTATGCTTCAAAGCAAATTATCTGCTTCTATCTGAGTATACTGAAAACTACATTATACAGATTAATATATAGCAAATTTTAATATAATTTCTCTCACTTATTTTCTCATCTCCTTACTGTTTAATTTCATATAAATTTTTATGCGAAAATCCAGTAATACTGCAAAAATATTAATTTCAAATACCCACATCTGCATTGCGTTATCTGTGTGGGGTATGAGTGAGTTTATGAAAGTTTGTATGTGTGAGTATGCGTTTATGTGCCCCCCGCTTTTGTTTCACACATTTATTTACTTACTTCTTGCTATTTACATAACTTCGCACTTCCGCTACTGTGTTTTGCCCTTGTCTTCAAGCGGTGCTGCTTGTGTAATGGAGTTCTTTCTATGCACTCGTAAATAAACTAACGTTATTCTTTAGCAGCAGGTTACTCTATGCCAGCAACTGCCTCTCTCTACTTCTTCTTTTTATTTTTAATTTTCTATGCATGTCTGCTTTGTTTGCGCGTAAAAGTCTGTGCACGAGTGCTGCTTCTCTATAAAAGTATGTCTTGAAATTTGGATGCTGCTCGCTCTTGTGACACAAATGATTGTGTTTCTTCTTGTTGTTGTTTTCGCTGTGAGTTGTGTCGTCGCGGAACTGTTTAATAAAATTTAATTTTGCAAGCAAATTTCCTTTTAGATAAGAAACTTGTATACGAATAATGCTTACATAATAGTTTTATATATTAACTAAAACAAGTGCTGACACTAACGGCATACTAGTATTAAGCAAAGTTACGTGGATTACAAACCTACAAAAACAAAATGTGATGTGAGAAAAGTTGTCTATGAGTATGAGTGATGAGAAATGGGTTTTGTGTAGCTAACGCACCTATATTTCATACTTTTATTTGGCCGGTGTTGGCGATTGATAGAGTTTATCCACAGTTAAGATGTGGATTCATATTTTAAATCTGTATAAAATTGCTGCCCAAATGTGCACAGAAAAGTTCTAACCACTTTAACGATTCTTTAGTAAAAATACACACGGATTAAAATCTACAATCATTAAACGTTTATTTCTAGTATAAATTTGTATTTTACAAAGTTAGTTATTACAAATAAATCGGCGGTGAGACTTCACTTCCGAGAAAGAATTGCCGATGCTGGTGATCAAGAAGCCGCGGATCTATCGCATTGGATAATCGCGTTAGAGGCGCAAGATGTTGACGCGGCGCAGTGTATGAGCGAATGTGACGAAAAGCAGCGATGATCAAATCCTTTTGTTAATTAGATAGTTGTCATCTGCTGTGGTGAAATGCAATTTGTCCCCAGGTGTGTTGTATTAGTCAATGTTGTTTTCCGATGTTAAGTGTGGTGTTCTTCTCAGGGGAGTTGAGTTGTGCTATTGTGCACCAGTTTTTCCCGGATAGAGTAGGGGAGGCTTAACTCATTTAAGCAAATTTCTTGTGGTATTTTTCTTCTGAGATATGTTTTTAATTTCCTTCAGGTTCCATCCAAAACTTTCACAAAGCTTGCCGAAATCCTGAACTTTTTGCTACAAAGTCCTTGTGTTCCATGACGACTTATTAGGAAAGCAGGTGGTGAAGCAGACTGAAGATTGAAGTGTCTGGGATTGATATGAACCGCCTTATTAAATTTGTGGTAAACTCAAAAAACTTCGTCGATCTATGATCCCGTGATATACTTTAAGAGTTTATGGATAACACAAAGCATGAATACCTGTCCAATAACTGCTGTGGTAAAAAATAGTAAGACTTTTTATGTTAAATTTTGCACGAAAACCCATTCGTCGAAATGTTTTTCTTTTAGGCTAGTATGACTGTCAGTGATATCTGTGTCAAATGTCTGTGTTATTGTTTAGTATAAGCCTGTCTTTCTGGAGTACATCAAGTGCATTCGGCGATTTTTGCAATGAGCCAAATTATTCAACCATTTTGAAAGATAATTTGGGCCTAAAAAAAGTAAAAGCACGAACGGTTCCAAAATCACTAAATTTTTTCGAAAAACAGCGTTGCCTTAACATCTGTGAAGCAATGCTGAAGAGTCTTGGGCTTATGCTTATCACCTGGAAGCAGAGATCAATCGGCCGAATATCGTGGGAAAGGTGAGCCGACGCCGAAAACAACACGTCAAAGCAGGTCAGAAATCAAAGTTCTGTTGACAGGTTTCTTCGATTATCGTGTAATTTTCAAACAATATGAAGTTCCGCACTCACCGTATTCGCCTGATTTATCTCCGTATGACTTCTGACTATTCAGCAAACTCAAACGACCGTTACGGGGAAAAATTAAGGCATTTGCTATATTGGCAAATTTATCTCATGCTGTTCTTCTACGGTTTAGATATTGAAGGGAAGTACTGGATTTCCTCCGAATGCTGAAGAGTATTAAGGAGTGATCCGACATATGTAAATAGCTCCTCTGACACCCTCCAATCATCGACGGCCAGGCAATCTATTTCAGTCGATAACGTAAGATCGAAGATCCATTTTTCTGCTTTCCTCTGTTAGTCTTAAGAGAGTTACTGGTGACACATTCCATGTTCGTAGGCAATGTACAAAGTGCGTTCCCAAATAAACAGGACTTTTTGAATCAAGCGCATTAGAATTAGCTACCTTTATCAATTGTCCAGTGTTCATGACATTTCATTGATTGGAAGTGAAGTTATTGCATTTTAAGTGTCAGTATGTTTGTGTTATCGGTGCGAAAATGAGCTTCGTACAAAGAGCCAACATTAAATTTTGTTTAAAAATTGGTAAAACTTTTACCGAAACTTTTCAATTGATGAAACAAGTGTATGGCAATGATTGGCTATCCTATAGCAGAGTGCACGAGTACATTTAACCATTAACCATTCCCCGTATTCACCTGATTCACCGTGCGACTTCTTCCTTTTCGGAAAAACGCATTTCCCAATGCAAGAAAAGCGTTATGCAGACGTTGAGGTCATTCAAAAGGCTTGCACCGGCATACCGGCAGCCATACCGGCCAACGAGCTAAAACACTCGTTCGACATGCTTTTGGACTGTGCAAAAAGCTGTATTGAAGCAGAAGGAGATTGATTTTGCCGAAAAAACCATTTGTTATGTTTTTTTTAAGTCCTGTTTACTTTGGATCGCTCCTTGTAGATTTATTTTTTAACAATAGAAGGTAATATTATTTTATATGAGTGTTTTTAAGCTCTCTTGCATTATTCAAGCAGAAATTCACATGTCTTTCAATGAAAAAACGCATTCAACAATCAACAACCGATTGTTTAGTCTATCATTAGTCAATTTTCATTATACATTTAAAATAAGAAAAAAATTAAATGCAACAAAATATTCATAAAACATTCCACAACCAATTTAATACTTTGCGCAGTTAATGCCAATTAAGTTAATTGAAGCCAAATGGCAGATGGATGCTAGTGGGCACAGTGGTTCGAGCAGGCAAAAGAAAGAAGTGAACAAAAACCTTTGAGCTTTGAATTCAAACTTGGAAGATCATGCAGCCTTGGATTCATTTAAAAACAATAACATCTCTTCAAAATTTAATCTAAAATAAGGTCGTTTTCGGAAGTCTAAATCAGACTGATGCTTCAATTTAAAGTACGTTCCTAAAGCCTCGAAGGACTTTACGTATGTGTAGCTTTTTGTTGGCAGATTTGGGTTGAAGGCTCTCTTGAACTGCATTATCTGGTCCGCTGCGATGGTACAGTCGTATAAAGTTGAACCGATCTCTCATCGTCACATTCTTTAATTTTCAGCTTGGACCCATTTCCGTTGGGTTCTATTAGTTTTTGCACTTCATTCAGCACATTAATTACAATGCGGTTTCTTGATTTTTACGGCCTTTATCTTCGGCCTTTTGGCTGACTGCTTACCTTTTTCAGCTGACCTCTCGCCCTCGCCTTTGTTCAAAAGAGTTAAGCTAAAAGCATATTTCGTATATTCAGCGCTGTTGGTGCATTCTGCGTTATGACTGGAAAAATATTTTCCATATTAAGTGATTGCTTATCGTTTTTTATCCTATATGCTAGAGATCTGAAGCGGCTACAATGGGGGACATCAGAATTCGTTTCAGAGGTATGGTTCCTTCGGCAAAGTTTCTTATTTTGATCCCTAGAATGTGATTTTTATAGAGCAATAGGCGATTTTTTTGCCTCCCCACAAATCGACCCGGCCTAGGCTACATAATCCGGAAAATCCATTTGGGCCATGTCTACTAGTAATTCCTTACTGCATCCAGTATGTGCTGTAGGTTACACTTCTATTGAGGGCTCCATTTGAAATCTAACAGGATCAGAAAACGAGGATGTACGAATCACCTCTCAATCCTCGAAAGTGATTGTTTTTCTACATAGTATGCAGTGTTACATCAAGAAAGTTTCGTAGGGGCAAAAAATTTGGTTTCTCCCGCTCTAGCTTTAGTTAGATTACTTATCATTATAAAATTTAGTAAAAACTTACTTCTTTTCTTCTATCTCCGCTTCCCTATACCGTGTTGTGAACATTGGCGTCTGCACCGCCAGACGTTCTTTCGCTTTATCCACCGCATCTAACAACTTCCTAAGTTTTATTGGTGGCGCTTTACCATCATGAGGTATGTAATAAAATCTAAATGCTAACATCTTACCCTTGCCATTATTTATAGCGACTGTGCCAGGTTGTCTGAAACGATATTTACCTTGTTTTTCGCACTCGGTAAATATGTATTATAGCATGATTGGTTTTAATCCAGATACCATGTCATCAGAGGGTATCCATAGTTCTTGAACTAAAGCCGCATCGTAGTCGAACCTCTCTAAATTGAACCTTGCGCAGGTTTATTTGAAGAACCTTCACTGTTCATTTTGTTCACGGGGTTGAGTTGAACCTCCAGATCTCCCTTACTTACGACTTGGAGCAGGGTCAAACCACGTCAAGTGGTCCACGAAAAATCTCCGATTTTGAAAATTAGCAATTAATTTGGAAGGGGACCATACGCGTACCCTGTAGTATAAACATTTCGTCAAATTTTTTTTTTTTTTGTTAAAGTTATTGAAGGCTGAAATTTAGAGCACGATAAAATTGTAAAATTATTTTCTCGTAAACAACTGGAGAAAAAAGATAAATACTCGTAGATGATGATGATGTTGTTTATTATATATAAAAATTTTGCCGACGATATGAGTCAAGAATATACTATATCTAAGCTGCTGTGTTACTTGTGGGCTCATTTTGATTGAAGTCATTAATAAAATTAATCGGAAAAAAAATTAATGTAACTAATTAAAATAATTAATACAATAAATCTAACATAATAGATAAAAAATATTGAAAAATACTATAAAATTATAAAATTAATTTAATTTTTTGAAGCAACATTTTCCTTACCTTAATCCATGGTGCAGTTTGACTCAGATTCACTTCTAGCACCATCTGCGATAAATGTATGCCTGCATTTTTATATGTACATTCCCCTATTTGCTTTGACTCACATGCATTCGCCTTCATTCATTGGTTGCGACACCATCGGCTCCTTCACAACGCCTATGTCTATTCTCTGTTTTCTGGCCGTACCCGAAACACTTTCTTTTTCTTCAATGAATCAAATTAATTTGTTCTGCATGTCACATCACGTCTCTGGTGCCCATACGCTTGTCGCCCCCGCAGGTTGTAAATAAATACCCGTAGCGCTTCGAATACCTCAGTCTTTTTTTTCCGTAATTTGTCGGACTGTCATTTGTGGATGTTGTGTTTTGTAATAATGATGAATATTTGCTTCAGCTCGCACGCAATGCCTGTCTTGAGACGTGCCCGTGCTTCGTGATTTAGCTTAGATCATTTGAAGGACGGAAATAAGCAGGACTTTTTGTAAAGAAACGGGATAAGTCACTGTCTTAAATGCATTTAATAATATTACATTTAGTGCATCCGATCATAAGAGTGGCCACAGCAAAAGAAGAACTGGACCAGAAAAGTTCTTGGAGTTCAAATCTCAGATGAAGATGGAATTTAGGAGCAAACTTAGGCACCATAAGCAGCATATGTTAGGTTAGGTTATGTTCGATGACTTTCGCGAAGATTTTCTTGGAATACTATATGCAGTCTGTCATCAAAATGGCACATCAAGTGTTAATTGAGCCCGATAGGGCGGCACTCCTACCTATATGCAGTCTGTTACATAATAATAGGGCTTCTGTAATTCGAACTTATAAGTCAGCACAGAGACTAGTGGCAAATAAAAATTTGTCCAGGAGTTTTATTTCTATTCCTACAATAAAGGATAAAGTGCTGAAATGATTCAGACTTGTCTTCTTCCAGAAAGCTTCGGAAGGTGGCGTTGGGTAAAAATCTCAACCTTTCAGCATGAACGCCGATTGGGCAATAGCCTGTTAGAACCCCCATAACCAGGCATAGACTAGCCTTTCTGACATTAAAGAGCTTAATGGATCTCTTACAATCGATCTTGAGGCAAAAGAATCTTACGGCAGCGCATTCACCGATGGCAACCCAGTACTAGTCAAGCTCTCGCGAAGCTGAGTTATCCTAGTGGAACTCACGAGGTGAAGGAAGCACTGAACCGTTTTCATTCTACTGATAGCGAGGCTAGAGTACTTATCCTTGATTACTCCTTACAAGCTTTGACGCATCATTGTCGCTTTCCTCCAACGGCTGTTACTCTTCCCCAACTCTTTTACAGGTATGTGGGTGGAGAAAAAGCCGCTAGAGTTTGGTTTGGTAACTTCATCATCCAAAAGATCAGGTACAAATCATCCGATAATTTGTTAGCAAATTTCGATGTCATACACATTAGACTATCCAAACTTAAGGCCACAGCTCTCGTACCACCGACTTAATCGGCCGCTGTGGATTTGTCAGACAAAACTTGACTCTACTCGTGCTTGTAACTTCGGCATTCAAGCATTGTATTTATAATGCTCATAAATGTTTGCTAAGACTTCCCAACTCTTCGGTTACTCAATCTCTTCCCAACACGCCAACACTATTATATCTGATGGTATTTACAATTTTGTTTCTTTCTGTGTCTGTTGCTTTCTTCGACTCTTCAATGAATTCAATATAAACTGATTTTATGAGTCTACTCTACAAATATTGACCCACTTATGACCGATTCGAGCTCAGCTAAGGAAGCACGCGCTTTGACAGATTTAATTCTCAGGCGAAGTGTGTTCCGGAGAAAGCAATGAAAAATGTAATGCAATGAAAAATGTAATGTTAAGTAAATGTAAGTTAGCTTCAACGGCGCCGTAGTTTTGTGTATGTGTGATTGCATGCACTCATAATGGCGGCCGAGCTGCTTTGGCTTGAGCACGTAAAACTTTTTAATAGCAAAATATGCACTAACAAGGCTTATAAAGTTTTAACTAAGCGCCACATATGTACTTACGTCCACAGCTGTTCACTAAGTGCGGCACAATTGTCGCTGGTGTGCGAGGTAAGGCTGCAATGGTTAGCCTGTCTTTTGCATTGTAATAAATTTGAAGCGAAGTTTAGAAGGTATACAAATGGACCGGAGTTGCAAGAGGGATGAGCGACTTGTTTAAAATATTGCTAATTAGGTGGAAGGTAAGAAAAAAGAAGCGAAACAAAAGCTTAGTGAGGCCAAAGCAACATAAATCTAGGCAATTTGAGGACTTAAAGGTCTAAAATACTAATATATATGGTGGACTAAATGGTTACAGGTAGTTGAAGAGCATTAAGCCATTTGATGCTAGTATTCTAGTACAAAATTTAGCAAGTCCTGTTAGGTGATTCAATGTTTAATTTAATACTTTTAAGTTTTTATTTCACAGATACTCTCGGAAATTCATTGTTCTCAGCCAAAAGCTGATCACTCTTTCCACCTTATTTACATTCCGCGGTAAGTGACTGCCGAATGAGTTAACCAAACTGCGAAAACCCAAGTTCTGTGATTCTTTATTTCACAGATACTCCCGGAAGTTCTATGTCCTCAGCTGAGAGCTGATATGTTTTTCCAAGAAATTCACATTGCACGATAAAGAACCATCAGAGTCGAATGACAGCTGAATGGATTCGACAAGGTCAAATTGACGGATAAAAATGTGGTTCTTGGATTCTTTATTTGCTCTAGAAAGTTTAAGTTCTTAAATTTTAACTTTCAGAGCTCTGAGCGCCAAACCAAATATATAAACTTTCGGTGCTTCTTTGATGAGATAAACCCCATCTCTGGACTTTTATGAGATGCGTAATACTACATAAACCGAAGAGCCGACTCTTGACTTGTTGTCCTTATATCTATACCTTTTTCCTATACTCTATTAAACCTTTCCGAAAATTGTCATCAATTTAAGTTTCACAAAATTTGCATTAATGACTCACCGGCATGGACTTTTGGTATAACTTGTAGCATGTGACTCTTAACTTTGCTAGTTGCCACTTTCTTTTGGATTTTGCGTTATATTACAAAAAAAATAAAAACAAAATATTTTGCATCGTTTTATTACTACTTTCAAATTTTATTTTCGCTGCATTCGTCTATTCTTCGCGCTTCTGCCTCACATCTCGCGTCGTGGCTAAAATTTTTTCGATTGGAGTTCATTCCAAGCGTAAATCTGAGTAATAACGCGAGAAATTATAAAGAGTTTTACCAGCAACTTAATTCAAAATTTCTGGCGCGTTCCAGTACTAGCACGAAAACACACACACACGCATACATGTATACGCATGTGTGCATCACGCTTCAATGCTTCCATTCCTTGACTTTCTGTTTTGTGTACGGTGTTCGAAATGGCTGCTGCAGTTTCCCTCTTGGCCGCGTTTAATAATTTATAAGATAGCTAAAAAACAGATAAACAACAAAGTTTTTAAGTTTCAATTTTCAATTTGAATTTCAATTTTTCAATTTGTGCCAACAACAACAATAACGACAGGAATATTTAAGAAATAATACTTGCAGCGGCAATGGATTGTATTTTGTTAGTTTCGCTTCGATGAATGATTTTATTAAGAGGAGACTGTGAATCTGAAAATTTATATTGGAAATTGGTTATAAATAATCTGCTAGGTGATGTTAATTTCTCTATCTCTCCCGGGAGACGGTGAGTTGAGAAAGCGAAAAGAAAATGTATGCCTTTCCGTTCATTGCACATGGTTTAGATTATCGTCATCTCTTTGTAGCCTATTCCTACTGAATGAGTGAAATTTGTTTTTACTAAAACCGGGCGACTTTAGTTTAGCCTCAAAACTGCTATTCATCGGTGAATGATATCTCGACTTGGTCAGCTTATACCAAAAGCTTTTGCATCAAAATCTGCTCTACTTACAAATTTATCATTTAAATCATTCATATACCTCCATTTTATATATTTTCTAAATTTTGAGACTGATTGTCACTATGGTATTAAAAGCTAAATTTGTAGTCCTTTTCTTTTTTGTGAAGGAAACCAGACACGTCCTTTTTTGTGTTATTGACTTCGAGTTTTCTGTTTGTTGGGTTTCCTTTAAGAGCCGCTATCCATCTCCTAAAAAAGTAGTTGAAATTAATTGTTCCGAAATTGTGTCAGTAACGTGACAAGCCAAGGGTTGCTGCACGTCAATATGAGGCGGTGCGCCGACCAGCTCGAAAATAGAGTCGTTTCAATTACCACCTGCCACGCTAACTTAAAAACTACGAGAAGGGAGTGTACTCCGAGAACTGCTAGGATTTCAACAAAGACAGACACTAAGTACATTAACAATTTTTGCAGAGTGTCTTGGGTTTTTGCAGCCCAGGGTTCAACCAACTTCAGATTAGTCGTCAAAATCATAGTCCGCGAAAGGCACAGGTCACTGCGCGAAGGACAGCTGCCTTATGTCGAATGTAAATATGAAATTATGTTTGAACATGGTATCGTGAGGTATTATAACAATTAATTTTGTTTTATTTCACTTGTGATTTTAAAAGCATAACCTTCTAGTCGAACGGTACCGGATTTTATATCCGAGCGTTTTTCAAATATTTATATTAACTTTTCATATCGATATTATAAGCAGAGGTCTAAGCACCTCTATGCCACTTTGGAATTTATTGGATAACATATTCGTTGGAAACTGGAATAGGTCACTTTTCTTTGTAACGAAAATTCCATCTGTCTTCCTAAACAAATTTTATACACTCCACTTTGTTCTTCATTTCGCCGATCCAATACTACATATGTTCAATCATGTCATCATCACGTAACTCATAATCTCATTAATCTCCGGTATCCGGTGTACATTTAGAGCAATTTGCCCAACTTAGTTTTCTGTCCGGTTGATGGAGTCGTGTGTACAAGTTCACGCAAGTGAGGAAAGTTCTCTGATTGCCATTCACTTCGGAGAAAGGAAGATGGAAAATTGGAAGATATGGCCCAAGCAGCTCACGACGTCCGGTCTTATACCAAGTATCCTCTGGGTAGCCAGAAAACATCCGTTTGAAGGCGAAATATCCCCTACACAGGGTTGTGCGCTGAGTTTGTGACCTGCCACGTAATAAACACCACTAATGAGAAATAATTGACAACCTCGGATAAGAGATCCCCCATTTGATTACGACCATGGCAAACGAAATAAAGAATACGATTTGAGGACATGCACTTGGAATGTCCAGTCCTTTAATTGGGAAGGTGCCGCTGCCCAGCTGGTTGCTGTCCACGCTAGAGCGAAGGCTGACATCACCGCCGTCCAAGAAATGCGATCGACGGGACAAAGAGTAAGACGAGTAGGTCCTTTTTGCATTTACTATATATATATATATATAAGAGCGCAAATTCGGTGGGGAATTCGTGGTACCGAGTACTGACATTCACCCCGGTGAATGAACGTCTAGCCACAATCCGCATCAAAGTGCGGTTCTTCAACATATCGCTGATTTGCGCCCACGCCCCGACGGAAGAGAAGTACGATGTGACCACAGATGCCTTCTATGAGCGCTTGGAGCGCATCTATGAGAGCTGCCCTCGCCACGATGTCGAAAATCGTGCTTGCCGGCTTTAACGCCAGAGTAAGAAAAGAAGGTATATTTGGCACTACGTTCGGTAAATTCAGCCTCCACGATGAAACATCCCCAAATGGATCGAGGCTGATCAACTAAGCCGGGGCCTGAAATATGGTTATCTGTAGTACTAGATTCCAGCATAAGAAAATACATAAAGCTACCTGGCTGTCTATGGACTCGCACCCGCCTCTGTGCAGCAAAAACCGCACATCAACAAACACAAAGAAGGTTCGAAGTCAAGAAGCTGCAATCACAACAGACAGCCGAACGATTTTCTTCTCTGAGAGCGCTCGTGAACAACTCGGTATAAGGGAACTGTGGGACGGCATTTCAAGCTCCTGATGTACAGCTGAACGGAAAACATTAGTTATCGGAAAATGCAAAAGAAACGCTGGTACGATGAGGAGTGCCGTGTCGCAGCCGAGAGAAAATAGACTGCTTACCTCGTAACGTAACGATCGACCACAACACGTTCGGGATGGGATAGATACCGAAAGTTGAAGAGGGAAGTATGCGCCTCCGTAGGACGGCCGACGACGAGGAGTGCCGTGTCGCAGCGGAAAGAAAACTGCCTACCTCTCAACGATACGATCGAGTACAAAACGTGCGGGATAGATACCGAGAGTTGAAGAGGAAAGCGAGATGCATTTGCAGACAGAAAATGAAAGAAGCTGAAATGCGTGAGTATGCTTGAAAAGATGGCCGAAAAATGTATTGCTTAAAAATTTTACGAAAAGATGCTGCTACTAACAGAATTTTTCAAACCGAAGCATACTTTGGTAGAACCTCCCGAAGTGATCTAGTGACTGATGTCCAGGACATACTATACCACAGCCTGCGCCAACTACCGAGGGTTAAGCCTCCTAAACATCGCATTTAAGGCTCTATCGAGCGTATTGTGTGAAAGATTAAAGCCCACCGTCAACAAGCTGATTGGACCTTATCGGTTTGGCTTTAGACCTGGAAAATCAACAACCGACCAGACATT